>NC_135577.1:77112500-77192500 GCF_965152235.1 Eretmochelys imbricata
AATTTATTCATATTAAAGGGCAACATATTGCATATTAATAGACAATTTAAAATAATTACATGCTTTAATATTTTCTAAAGAACAAGTAACTTGTCTCTTGAAAGTTTCATACTTCTTACAGAAAAGAAAGCAAGTGCTTTTTCAGAGAAACAATGTATAATAATATGTCAGTAAAGATTGAGCAATTTTGAGTAGTGATGGGTGAAAAGGACATTATGTTCTTTTTTCTTGTCATGGTCGGTATTTTTCTGTCAGTTGGCAAAGGCTGCACTCAGCAAGAAGAAGCTAAAGACCTGCATTGAGAGACGTGAGGGTGACAGCTAACCTGACAGGTCAGAAGATGACTGCAGAATTAGCCTTGCTTTAATTCTCACTAAAATTCACAGCTCCTGACGAGGAAATGGGAAAAAGAAATTTCCTTACACATTTTCTTTTCATTTCATGTGCAGATTATACATATTCTGCTTCCATTAACAAGAAGGAGATTGTGCTTTATGCAGCTCCATATTTAAGGGCAAAAGACCAAGCAGATGACAAGAGTGACCCCTCTCTTGTCTTATGATCACTGCCAGTTTGACATGACACTAATTAGACTGCCTTAATCTAAACGCAGTTAGTTCTGCATGCTTGCAGCAAAACCATTGTAAACCCGAACATGAATTGCCTTGGGCCTTTGTCTTCGCAACACACACACACACACACACACAATCTTTCATAATCCAGTCCTAATATTCTTAATGTATGAGGGTACTGCATATACTAATCTCAATTGTGTCCTTCTAAAATTATCTTTCATTCCTACTGTATAATATTATACAGTATACGCATTATGATATGGGTGTCAGGGTAGCTATAAGCAGATTCTTTCATAGTTCATTTAAAAAAAAAAAAGCTTGCAGACTGAATACCCTGTGGTTGAATCTATATACAAATTACATTTAATACAATGGTGAAATCTGACTGCAGATAGGTTGCATAAAATGTATGCAAAATAATTTAGTTTAAGTTACAAAAATCTACTGTTCAGAAAAAATGCCATATGAAAACATTTGAAATAAAAATAATATTTTCAGTCTTTTAGTTCTTATTCAAGTAAAAAAACTAATTGAACACTGTCTATTTGAAATATTTAAAATATAAATATTATATAAATATAAAAATTCAAAATGCAAGAAAAGGAAAAGATCACTACTGAGTAAAAACAAACTGATTTTGAGAATAAATAAGATGTTCAGAAAAGGTGGCTAAATACATCAACAACCAGTCCCTAGAATTTCTGTGAGGGTTTCTGTTTCAACGCACTGGCTATATTTTAACAGATACAATCATGTAGTGCACTTATTTTTAATTAAGCAAGCAAACTGCCAATAAAATAGCATATACCACTATTAAAGAAAAAGCATTTATATGTGGTTGCTTTGCTGTTATGTTCACTTTGTACTGTCCTTCCCTTGTTATTTTTGTCTTCTAGTATTTGGTTGTTTTTTAAAATAATTTTTAAAAAGCATAATAAGCAAAGCATATTGGTGCATCCCTTCCCCAAGTAATCAAATTAATGTTATGGCACAAAATTTCTGGAGTGTTCATGCCAGCTAAAGGGTTAATTATTTCATCATCCATCTTCATCATTGTGTTCTGTCCATCCCAGAAAGTTTTATTTATACTTTTAATCAACAAGTATACAGTAATTTATAGTAATTCAAGCTATAAACACTTCCTCTGATTTTTTTTCCCTTTCTCCGTTTGCATACAGTAGTCCTCAGATGAATAATGGGAAAGTCACCACTAAGAGTCGAGAAGGAGGATTAATGAACATTAAAAGCCTGTAATTTGCTCCAAAACAATATTCTTCACACTTTTTCTGAGTAATTTAAGTAAAAATCAAGCATAAATTGTATATAACATTTCCATGAATGGGGCCCTTAGGCTTATTCAACTGAAGCTTGTTCAGGTTGCCAAGTTTAAATATTTTCAGAACTGATCCCAGAACAGAGAAGCCTTCATCACAGCACAGCATTTAAAATGATGGATGTGATACATATTTAATACAATAAAATAGCCATTTATATGCCCATACTAGACACCAGGGAAATCCTTGTAGAAAAGATTTCTAAAATCGAAAGGGGTCTGTTCTCTCATTGATGTGCAAGGGATTTACGTGGATAACTCCCATTAATGTTAATGGGTGTTATGAGCTTATATCCTCCATGCATCAGTGGGTGAATACACACTTAAGGGTCCATCTCAGCAGAAAGTAGGCCCCACAGGTGTTGAGATGCAGAAATTCTTAGACTTCTATTCTGCTATTGGAAAAATATTGGGGTCCACAGCCAGAGGCATCATATAATGGCTTCAGGCTACCACATCTTACAAAGTATCTATATTGCCCATTCCCTAGCCATATATGAAATATTGATTTACGAATGATCCCAGGAAGCTCCACAGAACAAGCTTACTGAGTTTCCTGACTTCAGTTATACCCAGATGGCCACCCTGACTGGTTAGCCACTAGGAACAATGTTGTATAACTAGGTTGTCTTTTAAGCACAGAATGGCTTTTAAAGGGCTATGAAAAAGAGACAGGCTATAAGGTCCTCGGTCAGATGGAAAATGAACCCTAATGAGCAACAGGCGTATTTTAAATAAACTTTTTCATTAAATTGCACATACTGAAAACAAAGAAACAGAGCTACTTTTATACATCAGTTCAGAAATAGGCCCGCTAACATACGTGTATGCTACATTAAATTAGAACTCCTTCTGAAAGGTAAATCTGAGATTTGGGAAGGACAGCAAAGTCTAAAATGAAACAAAGGGGGGAAAGCAAACTAAAAACGACAGACACAGAGAGAAAGAGAGCGCGAGAACAGGCCTAGGGAGAGGGAGTGATACCAAAGAAGGTGACTATATGTAATCTGAATCCTGAATCCATCTATAGCATTTATAAGTGTGGTCAGATGGGTCTGTAAACCAGCTGGTCACGCATTGGTGCACAGGACTGTCACTCTGCCATTTAAGATTCTGTTTAAACAATGTAATTTCAGACATCGAGAGCCTTCTTGAATTGGACTGAAGTCCCACCAGAAAGGAGAATGAAGTATACTCTTACTTTTCTGTTTATTAGGACCTCATCCAAAGCCTGTTGAAAGGAGCAGGAGTCTCAAATGAATACAGTGGGCTTTTGATCAGGTCCCTACTACTCAGCTCTGTGACCCAGCTGCTAACAATGAGCACAGCATCACTGGTTAACACTTCAAATTTTTCTAAACAATTTGGCTGGCTGTGAAGCTTAGATCTATAACATGTGAGACCACATCTAAGTTAATTTGTGTCATGGTAGGGAAGAACAACTGAGCCCTACATTTTCATATGTAACAAAATGTGAAAACCTATTAAAATATAACCAACATTCCAGTTTTTGCATTTACATATGGGGTTATAAGAATTCTCTGTCAATCCATTTGAAATGGAAGTAGAGTATCAGATTTTTTTCTTTGGTCCACTAAAATTGTTCTCATCGAGTGTCCTTGCTGAACTACTGTACTGCTACAAAGAATACTTTAACTTTGAGCTCTTGCTCCATTGCAGTCAATGGAACTCACCAGATATGAAGGGCTAAAATTATAATTTAATCTATTTGTTGACAGGAAGAAAGAAGCTCACAAAATCTTAAATCCATGTGCATTATCCTGATGCAAAAATGATGCACAGATAGTGACTATTGATTTTAACAAATTAAAGCAAACCGGAACATGTACTGGAACTTATTTAAATGCTCTAAATTCCACATAATGGCAGTAGCTGCTAACTCTGCAGAATTCTAGAAATGCACCCTGCCGTTTGTACTAATTGGTGGGATATGCAGGCCCTGAGTCAAAGACAATTAATTGTCTCATGAAAATAGCTTGCTTTTGACATCAATATATACTGTACCCCATATCACATTGGGGGGGTCATAAGAAGGTGTTATATATTGTCAGGGTAATTATAATTAGGTTATATGTAGCCAAGGTACAAGTACCCTAATACAAGATGGTGTTATAAAAGAGAGCCTTATAAATGAGACTGTAGGGCATTTAACTAAACATCTGCATGCAGAATAAAAGGCTTACATAAAAGTGTGCATTATGCAGATATTAGAAACCTGTGTCTCAAAGAAGACACTATTTTGACCATAATGCATTCTGTCATGTGAGATAAAATGCAGAGAACATTTACATTTCTCCCACTCACTGAGCTTCTACCACACGGTTTGCATTTTTCTCACATCAATAGACATCTTTTTAAACATTATATTCATGTCTGTCTCTCTTGATGGCAAATAAAATTCAATAAATAAAATACTTTATGATAAATGTTAGATTTAAGAAGTGGTTGTGATAAAGAGTGCAGGTTTTCAAAAGTGATTTGTTAAAAACAAATAATTTAACAAGACATGTACACAAGCTCAAGATATATTAATATATTGTAGATGATGCACAATAACATAATGACCCAAAAGAGCATTTGCACAGTTTTTCACACTGCTTAACTTACTGCCAAATAAGACAAATATTCAACAGAAATTGGACCCATTGCCTCTGTACATCAGATCAACATCTGACTACCACTACAGCTTGACTTGGTGATTTCAAACCAGCAGCAGTTACAGATAACTTCTATATAACACAGGACATGTTCATTTCAAAAACATCAAATAGCATGTTGGGATTTAGAATACACATTACACATCATTAAATATTTGTACCTATTTCATACTGCACAGCAATTGTTTTTCATTCACCCAGTTTATTACCAATTATATATAATAAACCAATATTTGAGGGGATAGGTACAATGTCAGAAAAAAACTTGTGGAAGACAAGGCTAATCATTGCCCTTCAGGTAAGTTGATATGTGGTACATGGATACATACTAGCTCATAGATGACTTCCTAACATATCATTTTAGCAGCTTCTATTGAGATTTTTGTTTCTCCATTCACTTGTAATATATTTCTGTCTCCCAATTATTGTGCTTAATCTCCACTAATTTGTGTTTTTATGAAAGTAAGCATTGCAAGTCTTGTTTTATAACTTGACTGTCCTCACCTCATTTAATACTTGCATGAATATATTTATGTTTAATGCCTCAAAAAGGAAAGGTTATTTGTTTATAGTATTTTATTATATTTATTACTGAAGTGCCTAGAGGCTCAACTGTGATGGGAGCCCATTGTGTTGGTACAAACACATAGTAAGAGACAAACTCTGACCCAAAGACCTTACAATCTAAACTGACAAGACAGACAAAGGGTGGGAGAAAGGGAATATAATTATCCCTATTTTACAGGCAGGAAACTGAAGCACAGAAGGATTAAGTGACTTCTCAAAGTCACATAGAAGGCTCTGATAGGGCCAAGAACTGAATCCAGATCTTCTGAGTCACAGCCTTAACCACAAAACCAGCCTTCCTCTCAATTTTACACTATGGTTTCCATCCCCAGAAGGAAACAATATTCAGTTTCTCTCATAATTATTACAACTTTGAATGTCCTGCTCTACTCAGCATTGGTCAAGCTCCAGCTGGAGTACTGTGTCCAATTATGGGCACCACAATTTAGGAAATAAGTGGACAAACTGGAAAGAGTCCAGAGGAGAGCAACAAAAATGATAAAAGGTTTAGAAAACCTGACCTATGAGGAAAGGTTAAAAAAACTAGGCATGTTTAGTCTTGAGAAAAGAAGACTGAGGGGAACCTGATAACAGTCTTCCATTATGTAAAGGGATGTTATAAAGAGGACAGGGATCAATTGTTCCCCATGTCTACTGAAAGTAGGACAAGAAGTAATGGACTTAAATTGCAGCAAGGGAGATTTAGGTTAGATATTAGGAAAAACATTCTGACTAGAAGAGTAGTTAAGCTCTGGAACAGGCTTCCAAGGGAGGTCATGGAGCCCCCATAATTGGAAGCTTTTAAAGACAAGTTGGACCTGTCAGGGATGGTCTAGGTTTACTTGGTCCTGCCTCAGTGCAGGGAGCTGGACTTGGTGACTTCTCAAGGTCCCTTCCAGCCCTACAGTTCTATGATTTTATGAATATTATTCCTTTCATCCTTAAGTATTTTTAAGGAATGGGATGTGGGAGGTTGATGTGGGTAGAGGCCAATTTACAATTTTAGACAATTATGTCTGGGGCCGTATCTCAGTTTAACATGAGTGCTAAATATAAAACTTACTGTATACAGCCTAACTTTGGCACCCAATTTGAAAACTTGGTTCTGAATAGTCAGATTCTGAGACGAGCTCAGCACCAAACAGTTCCCATGTAGGCACCTAAATGAAGTAGCTAAATTTCCAAGAGAGCCAATTTTGCTTGTCAAAATTGCAGAGGGGTGGAAAATATGACAGAACATGTTTTCAACTTTAAATTTTGAGAGCAAGAATGTGAGCCACCATAAATTTGAACGGTCACGCACATGAAACTGGGAGAAAAGTTGCAGCTGCAAGGCACATTGCTACTCTTCCTCCTATCTCCTAGAGTTACATGGTCTTTTCCTAGGTCTCAGATAGACTACTATTTAGAACAGAGCTTCTGCCACATCCCTCAACTTCCTCAACAAACTCCAGTGCAGAGTTCTTTATCAACTAGTGAAGACAATCACGTGTAAATACTTCACACTTGTCACACTGTTTGATCTTTGTGTATCTAAATTATAAATTGTTCAGGGGCCAGTCATCCATGGAAGACTTTGGTATTATCTCCTCCAAGAGTTAGCTCTACCTATTCCAAATGTGCTGCTTGATCTACTGCCATTCATAAGCTTACCATCACTCACCCCAGGACCTAATGACACCAATAATGTCATGACTAGATGCATTTGCTTCTGGAACGTGCTCCAGGCAGCCCTGATCCCATGTTTTCAGATGGCACATGGTTAAGACATTTCTCAAGTAGAACTTCTTTTGCTGACTCATGGAAGGGAAGCTGTTGCATTGGCTTTATAATATTTATTGCTTTATGCTTGTTAGTCTAGAAAGCATTGGCAACCCCAAGCATTCAGAAATCATGAATCAGGCCCCCAACAATCATGACATTGGCTTAAAAACCAGGAGAGTTTTTTAAAATAATTTTAAAAAACCCTAAATTTGTTGACTTCTGGTTTGACCCTTTTAGGTGTATTTGATTCATGTCTTGATGCTTTTTACTGAAACCATGAAGGCTAGAAACTTTTAAAAAATGAAAAGAGATTCTCACCTAATTTCATGCCACTGGTATCTGGGACTTTAAGTAAATATTGTGAGACCCATAATAGAATCATACCTTGACAACACTGCTCATGCATGAGTTTTGTTTGACCAGATATGCCAAAATAAAGTGAGACCTACCTGAAGTTTTAAAGTGTAGAGGTAATTTTCTAAATGGCTTCAAAGTTCAGCATACAAGCCCATATGAATTTTGGGTTACCCATAGATTCTAGTTAAGTGAATATTTTTATGAAGGTACAGTAGGAATAGAAAGGGACCATAAGTATTTGAGGAAAGGTGATGTATTTTGATTCCTGAAGTAACATGGTTAAAATAAAAACAAAATCTTTATGACAAAAAACGTATGTGCAGTAGTTATATTTTAAACTTTGATATCTTGGTTATTCTAAAATATTTATTCTTCAAACCACAGAAAATAATTCTTTCTTATTAAGAACATACCAATATACAATATTTTACTTTTTTTAATTAAGCCATTTTATTTTCTATCTAAACAAAAATATCTAAGCCATTTCTGAGAGACTTTTTCCTAGTGAAAAATGGCTTAATAATCATAATCTTTGTTTTGGTGGTGGAGCTGAGAGACAATTGCCCAGGCTTACAATTTATAAATTAAGTTTTAGCTCAATATATTTTTCTGTGTTAGTTTGGTTTTTACATGTTCTATAAACTTCATATTACTCACAATAGCAACAGAAAGTAGATATAGCTTTAATATTCAGGCAATGTACTGTATATAGTTAGTAATCATCTTTCTTAAACTCCAAGAGTAACTCTGACAAGACTGTCAGGAGACACATGAAGTTCTGATCATCATTAGCCACCTGATTGTGGTAGCTAGCTCCACTCCCCTTCCAGGTATATTTTTTCTGAGCTACTAATTCGATCGCCTTCATGTCATATGCCTGGTAAGGAGCCAGTGCCCACAGAAAGGAGGAGTTTGACTGGCAGCATGTTACCCTGTCCCAAATGTTTTACAACTCCTCTGCCTGGACCTGAAAGGAAAGGAGAGGGGTGGGGCAATGCAGGGCATGGGATTCTGCTAGGGTAATAGGCAAAAGTTTATATATCTTGAGGCTATCTTCATTTACAATTGTTTCTCTCTCCCTATTGCAAACTCTACTTCATGAGAGATTCTGATGACATCCATAGCAGAAAGAATCCCTGGAAGCACAGTTCCTGTGGGAGTTGTGTTCTCTAGGGGCCAGCAGGAGCCCAGTTGGAAGAGGCAGTAGAATGGAAGCAAAAAGACATTTATGCACATCTCCTACCTTGTTCCCGCTGAAGGAATCTGCAGAGTAAAAGAGCAATGCATCTGTGTCCTTCCACTGTGGGGAAGGAAACTGGAAAACACACACAAACTGGAAAAGTTCAGAGGAAATGCCAGGGGTGAAGTTCTGTCCCCAGGTAAGTAACAAAACTTCCATTGACTTCAGCAGGTCAAGGATAACAACTCTCAGACTTTCCTCTCCTTTATGTTGGTTATTCTTTGTAGGGAAGAATGGGGCCCTCCATCTGTTAACAAAAAAAACATCTTTTTTAGAAAGGAGCAGATCGCACATGATTTTAACATCCGTGAGTATTTCCTGTAAGAAACAACAAGCTTCTTAGTCTCATCAAAAACATGTACTTGTTACTGTGACCAATTCTTATTTCTTAACAATAACTCAGTATTCAATTATCTAAATAAACCATGCACTTACTATAAAACAAAACAACCACTTGCTTCTGCCCAAATGCCATTTATCAGTGGAAAGTATTTACCCCTTTTATTTTTCAAATACATTTGGTACATAAGTATTATTTTAAGCTATGTATGCAAAATATATTACCAGAACTATACAGGCACTGCTTCTTCCCCTGGCCTTTTAATCTAAACTCCTATCTCTCATCCATCTCCACAGGGTCTCTGATAATAGTTATCACAGTACCTTCCCAAAGCATTCCTTCAGATGGATTTTTGCACTCGCCAATTTATGCCAGACTCTCTCATCCACATAGTCCTTGAGTGTTCATTAGGTCAAGGTTCTGCTTTCCCAGGATTCCGCTACAATTACTCAAGGACCCTATTCAGCTCCCAGTTATGTCACTGCTAAAATTCCCATCATTTAAAACAGAAACATATTTAGGTCCCACTTCTCACTTTAACACTGTTTTGGGATTGTAGTCACTTTTATTATTTATTTATTTCTATTACCATAATACCTAGGAGCTCTAGTCATGGACCAGGAGCATGTTGTGTTACATATTGCACAAAGACAGAACTTTTCTCTGGTTAATTTGGAATTATGACTTTTTAAAATTAATATCTTTCTGTATGATGGCTCTTCGCCATGTGGCTTGGCCTTCCTTACCAATCTGTGGTACACAATTTCATATACCAGTAGTGGTTACACACCCAAATTCCATACAACACACTAGGAGATATATCCTAGTGTAGTGGTGTATGGAATTTTTTGTATAAAATTTCACAATCTTCAGGCGGGCCCCTTCACAGCTTCTATTCCAGTTCAGGGGCTAGAGTTGCAGCTACTGACCCTCTTCCTTCTCATGCATAAGCACCCAATAGTCCTCTCCATTATGGCTGTTTGGAACTCGTGCAGCAGGCTCTTCTGCATACATCAATGGGCATAAGCACCTGTTCCCTCCCATATCCCCCTATTGTGAGCTGCTGCTCCACCCAAACCCTTCCTTTTCCATTATCCCACTGAGCAGCATAAATGGTGTGGGAGGCCTTGGACGGTCCCTGTTTACTTGGCTGAATTTCACCCTCTATGAATACAGAAAAAGAAAAAAGTATTTCTGTGCGTTCAAGAGTTCTGCATATTTGTTAATCACAGACATTGATGCTGATACTCCAGTGGGATGTGCTTCTAAGTTGTTTGAAAGTCTATTTAATCAATCTGTGAAATCAAAATCATGGGTCCAATACTGCAGTCTTTACTCTGACAAAACTCTCCAGTGATGCCAATGGAGAGTTTTACCTGGTTAAGGACTTCCAGATCAGACTCCGTATCTGTATACTTCCTTAATAACCCATAATTTGTGCTAACATTTTCAAATTACAAAAAAGTCACAATACTGGAACATAAACAGCTTCATGTTCATATTCACATGGTCATATTAAAATATTTTGCACTTTCCTACAAACACAATTAATAGCATTAAAAGTCTTCTGACAATTTCTTTGAGACAAAGACATTGCTGGGGAAGCTTTCTACCACTCCAGATTGTTATGCAAATAGTTAAAATATTGAAATCAATTTAAGAAGTTATACTTTAACACATCAGTCCTGTTATAATTTGGAGACAATGAATAATATATTCCAGACAAAGAGAAGGCAGCTATAGAAGTAAACTGAAACAGGAAAATTACGCCCACAAGGCATTTAAATTTAGGAGCTGAATAAATTATCCATACATTAAAAGGTTCATATATTTCAAAGAAAGCATAAAAAAGTTTTAAAAAATAACAGAAAATGTAATAAAAGCAGTATAATTCTAAACGTGATCAAATCTGGAGTAGAAACCTATTAAATACATATCCTTGTTGTTGAAAAATTATACAGTATACTTTTTCACAGATCTATTCTTTTAACTGATATTCACTCAGAAGAGACTGCTGTTTCATAAAATGTGTTTTAGTCTGATCACTAACATTGCAAATTTCCTTTGCATTTTTTCACCTTTTGGTACACTTTGATGTTTATTGTTTTAAAAAGTATTCCTTTTTCTGATATTCACTTAAAAGGATCTCCATGTATTCCTGTAGGATTCAGTTCAGTACACAATGTATTATTCTTACAATGTGTTAATTAAAAAGGTAGTTATTTAAGGCTGTTCCTCTGTGTATTTGATGAAGGCCTAAAATCAGCAAACTACTTGACCAGTTTCCATACTACCCTCGGAAGCCAATTCTCAGTATATTCATGATTTTGCTTATCTTTATAAAGCCCTATAATTTATAATTATGCAATTTTCAAATATTCACCATTAACATATACCCTATCCACTAACTGTTATTGTTTTGATCTTATATTTTCTTTCAGAGTCCTTTAAAAAAAACTGAACGCAACCGCCTGTTTTCTCATTAACATGGTTACAGAATTAGGAACAGAAGGGAATCTTTACTCATGCTAGGACTTCAGAGGATCACTGCTGGTGGGAAATCTTCCAAAGATCCACTGAATCTGCCAACTCTGGTTCCATATTCTTTCCAGAGACAGTAACCTCATACATTCCCCTCATCTCCATAACTGAGGTTGCTATTGCAGCCTGCTGTCCCAGTACATATTCCAGCACTAGACAGATCACTACATTTTACACCATCATAAGAAAACAAAAGTCTTCAGGTGAATCCCACTGTGATAATCTGTATTCATAAAACTGTAACTTAATTCAAGCAGTTCCCTTCTGTGGATCTCTGGTGGTCTGCAAATATGGCTGGTTATATGGTGCTGCCTCTCCTTTCCAGCTGCTCAATTGCACAAAGACTGCTAAATATATATATTAAATGCTTTCATCCTACTAGACCAGATACTGATACCTTTATTCATGCTGAATAACATCTTTCTCCACAAGCTATTCCACTGCCTTCAGTGGAACCATTATGAAGAAAGATACTATTCATCATAAGTAAGGGTGTCTCAATCTGGCCAATTGTTTGTCCTTGTTAACAGTTGTTGTAGTCACCACAGGGATTCTATGTGATCACAAATGGAGAGGAGCGGGTCCACACAAGGATCTCTCTACTAAAATATGGCTTATACTAAAAAAGAGCTTGGCCTAGGTACATGAACAGGAAGGATTACCATGGAAGCAATCCTTCTTACAGCACAAAGAAGCAAGTTTTTTCATTTGCCACACAGTACAGTTTAGTTGTCTTAAATTCAACCAATTTACTTTCTGAGCAGCCAATTGAATAAATAAGCTCGTGTAAATCAGTCTCACTCCTATTGAAGTCAATGGAGCTATGCTGATTTGTGACAGTTGATCTGGCCCATTATTTATAAAATACTACAAATCAACCAAGAATCACTGGAATCTTAATTGAACGCATATGAAAAACATCTTGAGAGCTTTCCAAAGCCCAACAAAACGCCTCCCTCCGTCCTCCCTCCCTCCCCCTCCCCCAGCCCCAGCCCCCCTGCCCAGGTCAGCACACATTTTCCTTTGGTGTGTCATGGATTAATTCTGAAATATGCCAATCTTATCCTCTGACAAGGAATATACTTGGTAAAATAGGAATATTTTCAGAGGCTCTTTTTTCCACGGAAGAATACACACAAACAAGATTAATTATAAAGTCAATGTTACTATACAGAGAAGGTTGGTGAATAATACAGTGATTTATGTTGCTTAAATCTACCTGATCTGGTTGTGTGGAAATTTGTGTTTTAGTTATGGAACAATTGGTTAGTGGGATGAGAAGCTGTTACCTAGATGTCATCCTTCCTGTTTGGAGCTTCCAGAATGCTGCTTCTTATACCTTGGACTTTAGGCCCTGGAGCCTTTTGGGAAATGTAGTTCAGTAACTAGTTTGACATTTTGTAGCAGGCATTGCTGTGAATGGTTAATTTCAAAGATACTGTTTTACTAAAGCCTGGTCTATACTTGAAATTTTACCAGTATCACTGTATTAGTTAGGGATGTAATTTTTTTACCAACATAGTTATACCAGTTAAAGCCCTAGCGTGGCTGCAGTTATGACAGTATAATGCAACCCCATAAACCTCAAAGGCAGGGAGGGCAGGCAAGGTCTACACCTCAGATTTCTGCTGATATAGGAATGTCAGGTCAGGAGTGTGAAGATACACTGAAATACCTATACCATCAGAAGCTGTTAGCATAAAAACAGTTACAACAGCAAAACTGCACTTTTACTAGTATAACTTGTTTCACTCACTGCTTTGCCAGTATAGTTGTGTCCACCCTAGGAGCACTTGCTGGTACAGTATACTAGTATCCCTATACCAGTAAAGTACTCCTAGTGTAGAACAGACATAGACTGTCAGAGCTGGGCCGCGGGCAGCTGATGTGCACAGATCAGTTACCAAGTTGCAGTCAGGAGACGTGTAGCAGAGTTGGGCTCAAGCCAGATCAGAATACCAGGAAGTCAGGGTCAGTGGCCAAGCTGCAGGTAGGAAGTGAGTAGTGAAGTCAGGGACAAACCAGGGTCAAGAACTGAAGTCTAAGGTTCATAGTAATGCAAGGTCTGGAGCAGAAGCAAGCAGGCAATCTGCATCATTGCTCAGACAGCTCCTTGTGATGACTTCCAGGTTTATACACCAGCATGGACCAATCAATGGACGGTGGGGAGGGCACCACTCAGGCCATGCTGGACAGTACTTCCTGCAGTGTCGAGCTTCACAGGATCCCCCAGTGGAAATCTGGCCCAAGCTCCTGGTGGTGATGCAGAAGCATCAGCAGCCTGGCACCTCCATAGTCCCAGTTCTAGTCCCACAGGTGCTTACATCACACTCACCCCTTCCAGCCTTCCCTCAGGGTGGTGCTTGTTCAGGAGTCCTCTGGAACTCCCTCACCTGGTCTGGGGTGTAGACATGGGAACCAGGTTCCCAGGTGCACTCTTCAGGGCTGTAGCCTTCCCAGTCTATGAGACAGTACAGGTAGCCACACGTCCATTGAGAAATGAGGATGCGATGCACTTCATACTCCTCATGACACTGGACCAGTGTTGATGTGGTTCAGTCGGGGATTTGACTTCAGAAAGGAAATATGTATTCTGAGGGACGGGGGAAGCTGTAGTTTAAAGGTTATCAGATTGATCTTCTGGCATATCTGGAAGGATTCCAGGAACTGGTGGTCCAGTTTTCAGGAGGGTCAACTGGTCTGGAGATGCTTTGCAGCAAGCCAGACCTTCTGGCCTACTCTGAATGCCCGAGCTTCCTATTGTGAATAGTCCACATGACTCATGTAAGCTTTCTTTGCTTCTTCCAGGTGGTTCTTGAGCACCTCCTGGATGAGATGGATCTGATGGACCCAGTCAGTGGTGGCTGAGTTTGAGGAGGCTACTGGTAGAGTTGGGTGAAAGCCGTAATTCGTGAAGAAGGGGCTCTGACCTGTACAGGCATGGTTGGCATTGTTATATGAAAACTCAACATATGGCAGGAGCAGGATCCAGTTATCCTGGAGACAGTTCACATGACATCTCAAGTACTGGTCTAGTACTTGGTTCACCTTTTTGGTTTGTCCATCTGTTTGAGGGTGGCACATGCTGAAAGAGGATACATGGATGTCCGGTAACTAGAGCCCTTCACTCCAAAATGAGAGGTAAACTCTGGGCCTTGGCTGAAACTATGTGGTATGGAAATCCATGAAGACAAAACACTGTTTGCACCAGGAGTTGGGCAGTTGTCTTGGCAGAGGGTAGGTAGTGGCAGGGAATGAAGTGGGCCATTTTAGTCAGACTGTGCATGAGTGTTAAGAATACTGTGTAGCCATAGGATACTGTAAGTTCCACAGTAAAGTCTAGGGCATCTGCTTCCGCTTCCACTACAAATGGATGAGTTGGGTTGGAGTGTTGCCAGAACTGGGGCCATGGCGAAGATGGACTTGAACTGGTTGAAAAGGTGTTAACGCTTCAGGCAACCAAGGGAATTAAACAGCTTTCTGAAGGAGGTGAGTAAGGGGGGCTATTTGTTCATAGAAGTTGGTGATGAATCTCCTATAAAAATGCACGAAGCCCAGGAAGCACTGAAATTCTTGGAGGATCTGGGGTGCTGTCAAGTTGTGGATGGCTTCCACCTTCTGAGGGTCTATCTCAAGGCACCCTGGGAAAATAATGTAACCTAAAAAGTCAATGGTGGCCTGGTCAAAGGTGCACTTCTCTAGTTTGACATACAAATAATGCTTCTGTAAGCTCTCCAGAGTGGACTGGACATGATGGTAGTGCTGCTCAGGGCTCTTAGAAAATATCACTGTATCATGAAAGTAGATGATCACATATTGGTCCATGATGTCCCCAAATATGAAATGTTGAAATGTTGTGTGGGTTTAGCCAAATGGCATTTCTAGATATCCAAAGTGCCCATACTGGGTATGAAAAGTGGTCTTCCATTTGTCCCCAGGTCTTATGCAGACTAGATTGTATGGACCCCAAAGATCTAATTTAGCGAAGCTCCTTGCAGTCCTCAGGTGTTCTGGTCCAACAGATCTGGGATGAGAGGTAGGGGGCACCTGTTATGAATAGTCACCTGATTTAGTGTGCGATAAGTCTACACAGTGGCATATTGACCTATCATTTTTTTGCACAAAGAGGACTGGTACTCCTGTAGGAGAGGTTCACTGAATGAACTCTCTGCAAGATTTTCATGGATATCTCCGGTTCAACATGGTGTATATCTGTCTGTAGGTCCCCTTTGCCCCAGGTTGTAGGTCTATTTGACAGTCATAGTCCCTGTGTGGAGGTAGTGAATCCATGTTTTTCCTTAAATCCACGTTTTTCCTTTCAAACATATCCAGGTAATCTCAGTACTTGCTAGGAAGGCTGGGATTCTGATCTAGAGCTGCCTTCTCTGATTAGCCCCCCACCATTTTGTGTTTCACTTCCAAGTGTCTTACCCAGTCCTGCGGTCCAGGGTGTAAGTCACTTGGGTGTTGGTTGATTTGTTGTAGGCAGGCTTTCTGGCAATATTCAGAGGGTAAGCTAATGCTCCACCACCAGGAGATACATGGGTCATGTTGCTCCAACCAATGCCTACCATTATTGGGAAGACTGGAGAGTGGATCATATCAAAGCATATTATTTCCCAGTGCCCTTCCACTATAGCAACTACAGAGATGGGTCAGGTTCTACTCGAGGATTGAGGATTCTGGACCATAGTGTGTGGTGATGCCCAAACTGTAGCCCCCTACTGGGCCCAGGCTGGTCCATTTCCCCAAGCTATTTTCAGCTGGAAAGGAGGCGGGAGCTTGTTCTGATGCCCCACTGTAATAACAGAGGGTCAACTGCTGGCAACAATCTTTCTCCTCCGGGGTCAGGCATCTGTGATCCAGGTTGACCTGCATGCATTCAGGACTTAGTTCTAGAGGCTTTGGCTTAGTAGGTGGATATGGGAGTATCAGGCTGCCCCTTCTTTCCTCCTTCTGCTTGTTCAGACAAGAGTTGATGTTCCGGGTGAGTTCAATAAAGGCCTCTAGGCAAGGTGGGGTTTTCAATGCAAACTAGCTTATCCTCACTAAGTCCCAGCCAGCACTGGTGCAGTCTCATTCCAGTCAACATCAGCCGCAAGCCGTTAGAAGTAAGCTGGGTCAGAGGTGGCTAGTCTTGCCCCGACAAAGCTTCGAGAGGGCAGCCTCAGCAGAGCGGATGCGATGTGGGTCATCAGAGATGGTTGAGAAGGCTTGGCTTGCAGGAAGGCATTGGGATGCACTGGGCTGTTCTGTTCCAATGAGGGGAAGCCCAGTTGAGTGCTTCACTGGTGTGAAGGCTGACTACTAGCCCCATCTTTGTCTGGTCTATGAAATACATTCAAGGGCGGGCAGAAAGAGCAACCTGCTTTAGTTCAGGAACCCCTAGAATTTCCAACAATCTCTGTCCAACGTTTCAGGCAGCAGCACCCATGGGAACCAGGTCAGGGAACGGCACATAGGGTAGCTGCTTCTTCCTGTGAATGTGCTAGTGAGCTTCATCCCCTGGGCTTGCAACAGAGCTAACTGCTCATGCAGGGTCTATGCTTCAGTTATGAACTGCATAGCTTGGGTCTGTAGCATAAGGTTCTCCACCTGGTGGGTGACATGGAGCTGCAGGTCTCAAGTCCTCAGGGAACCATTGGAAAGAGGGTGGCCAGCTCCTTCCGTCGCCTGTGTAGGGGTTGGATATGGGCGGGAGGAGCACAAAGATAGTCTGAGCAAACCTTCAAGGCCAGCAGTGGCTGCAGTGCACTGGTCAGTTACCAAGTTGCAGTCAGGAGACTTGTAGCAGAACTGGGATCGAACGGTGTCAGGATATCAGGAAGTCAGGATCAGACACCAAGTTGTAAACAGGAAGCAAGTAGCAGAGTTGTGGATAAACTGAGGTCAGGAGACAGAGTCTATGAGTATGTCTACACTGCAATTAAACATCCGTGGCTGGCCCACATGAGCTGACGTGGGCTGTTTAATTATGGTGTAGACTTTTGGCCCCAGGTGGCTGGAGCCTGGGCTCTGGGACCCTGTGAGGCAATAGGGCCCCAGCACCCAGGCTTCAGCCCAAGCCCGAACATTTACACCACAATTAAACAGTCCTGTAGCCCATATAGTCAGCCACAGATGTTTAACTGCAGTGTAGACATAACCTAAGGTTCAGAGTAAGGCAAGGTCTGGAGTGGAAGCAAGCAGGCAATCTGCATCATTGCTGAGACAGCTTCCTGTAATGGCTTCCTTGTTTATACATGGGCCAATCAATGGGCTATAGGGTGGGGCTCCACTCAGGCCCTGATTGACTGTACTTCCTGCAGAGTCTCCCAACAGAAACTCCATTTGAGCACCTGGTGCTGATGTGTAAGTGGCCATAGCCTAGAACCTCCATAGTCCCAGGTTCTAGTCCTACAGGTGCTAACATAGAATTTGTCTAGAGTGGTGGGGAAAAAAGGCAGTATTCCCCTTCCCATACAGGAATAGCTATATTTAAACCAATATGATTGCATCTTTAAACCAATACAATTGCATCCAAACTAGGGGACTGTACCGCTTTAGCTATACCAGTATACTTAAAGCAGTACAGCTTTCTAGTGTAGACAAGGCATTAGACTAGAGAATTACTGATCTAAAGGCTGGTGATGAGCAACCTGTTTTGCCTGAAGCACATGCAAGTTAAAAGAAATAATAGAGCAGCAGATTTTAATTCTTACGGCTAGAGGATGATGGGTGATTTGCTCTCCTATACAACAAAGAACTCAACAGCCAGAGTACAGAAATTTGTTTTCTCTCCTTCACCCATTTGAGAGACCTGGAAAGGTGAGGGAAGGTTTTAGCTTTTATTTTTTAAAACAAAACAAATGAAGAAGCAAAACAAAAGCCCTTTTTCTTATGAATCTATCCTTGTAGTGAAGATCTATATTAACTAATTCCTTGTTTGTACATTTGTGACTGATTTTTCCTAAAAATTATGAACTTTGTACAGTTCATCCTTTTTATAATCTCACAATGAGATTGTGATTTTATGACCTCTAGAGTGTACAAGAGGAAAATATGGCAGTTATTTCAAACATGAGGCAGATTCTTTTCAGGAAGTAAAAAAAAAAGTTTAATTCTTGAACCACTGTATTTTTGAACTGCTTTGTAATTAAATCTCTCTGGACCATATTATCCAGAAATCAGTCATTTGGAGAAAATATGTAGAACTCTTTGATTGGCCTTTCTGAATCTATTTTTCACAGTTGCAAAGTCCTGGTTAAACAAATTAAATTACTGCTGCAGTATGTAACTAATTTTATGTAAATTGAGGTGTTAATGTTCTGAATCACATTCCTGAAAATGGTCTGTTTTCTCTTGCAGCTTTCCTTCATTAATGATACTATGAATAGGCAAATCTAAAAATTAATATCTACAGAACTAAGTGGATAAAATGTTGCCCCTTGATCCTTGAAAGAATTAAATCGACAGATAGTTTTATGGTCAGTCTACACTTGTCAGTAACCCACCCAAATAAATCAACATGCTTATCTTGATGCAAACAGGAGTAAGCTGATATGAATTCAGTTTCTTATATAGTGGGTGAGCTGTGCAAGTTAGTGGTCAGATGTTGGGTATATGATTATTGTTACATTTTAACTGCTATTTGTGTCAATCCCTTAATACAAGCAAAACTGACACTACAGATTACCAAGAAGAAAATAATGGCAATTTAATAGAACCAAACTAAGCACAATTTGAAGTCATAATCTTTCTGAGGAAAGGAAATCATGAATTAGTCCATTACATGGCAGGATAAAAATAATGTAAGAAAAAATTAAAATAAAAACACAGGTGGAAGAGGCAAACAGGATTTTTTTTTAATTAGAATGAATAATTTTAGGATCTATTCAGACTAAATTAATATGTGACCTCCCGTAAAGTGGAGTCATAGAAAGTTGCATAGACTATGAGCTTCACAGCAACCAATCTAGCAAGAAAGAAGGCTGTCCACTTTGCAATAGAAAAACAAAAACAACTCCATGGTCATCTTTTGCAGAGCTGCTTGGAGCTCAAGAGCTTATGTATGTAAGCCCCCAACTCCTGACTGCCAGTGCCCTCATCTTTTCCACCTCTCCCAGAAGGGGATTTGTAGAAACCACAAGTTTCTTTCTTGCACCATTTCAGAATGGATAGGTCCAAATTGGTTTTATTTTTTAAAGAAATAATGTAAATTGGAGATGTTATGTGACAATGGTAAGGAATCATAGTGTGTCTTTCTTCTAACACTGACCAAGGAACTTTACTGGAATAAAGGAAAACCATATTCTCCCCAAAGCTTCTCTAATGCTTGTGAGGTTTCTACCTAGAACTCTTCTGCAGCCTCCGCCTGGCTGACATTCTGCTGCAGATTCAAAGGAACAGTTCAGGTGTGTGTGTACGGGTAGTTTCTCCTACCCACTCCATCACTGAGATAAAGAGTTGAGGGGAGTCTTTTACCCTTGATTTATGATAGAAACTGATGTTTTGAGGTCTCTTTCCTCCTCCAATTGTCTCAGCCACAGAGGGCTTGATCTTCCTCCCTCTGAAGTGAATCAAAGATTGGCCATTGACTTCAACATGAGCATGATTTGGCTTTCTATACAGCCACTTCCATCTGAGGATATCACAACACTACACTCAGCATTGCCAGTTGGCATTATATTTATTGGTTTTCTTAGAACCCCTGCTCCTGGAATCGTATGACTCTGAGAATCTCAGCTTTCACATTTTTAAAAAAGGAACCTTCGTTATCATGGAGAAAAATATGAAAACATGAACCGTAAAAGCTAAAAAATTGGGCCAAAACAAAGAACTCCAAGTTCATTATTTTTAAAAAAATCTCATCATTTTTAAGCCATTCATCAATTGTTATTGCCTAATTCATGATCTTTGAATACCTGGTGTTGGCAATACCACAATTATTAATTAATTAGCTCTCAAAACACCACTACAAATTAGATATTATTGTATGCATTTTACAGTGAAGTGATAGAGAAGTTAAGGCCCAGAATTTCCAAACATGTCCTCTGATTCTGGGTGCTTAACTTGGGATTTTCAGAAGTGCTGACCATCTACAGTGGCTGCACACTGCTGCTGCCTGTCCTGGTGCAGCCATGCCGCCAGCCACCGGTGCTCCAGGCAGCGCAGTAATGGAGGGGGTGGAGAGAGGGCAGGGAAGTTTGGGGTGGTGGTCAGGGGGTGGGGGTGTGGATAGGGGTCAGGGCAATCAAAGGGCAGGGAACAGGGTGGTTGAATGGGAGCAGGGGTCCCGGGGGAGGCAGTCAGGAAGGAGAGGAGGGGTGGGATGGGGCGGCGGGGGGCAGTCGGGGCAGGGGTTCTGGGGGCGGTCAGGGGACAGAGAGCAGGGATGAGGGTGGATGGGGCAGGGGTTGCCAGGGGGCCGTCAGGGGGCGAGAAGCATGGGGGGTCAGATAGGGGTCGGGCCATGCTTCGCTGTTTGGGGAGGCACAGCCTACCCTAACCGGCCCTCCATACAATTTCAGAAACCCGATGTGGCCCTCAGGCCAAAAAGTTTGCCCACCCCTGCCCTAGGGGCTACATTCACAAAGGGACTTAGGCATTGCAACACCTAACTCTTAGGCACCATGCAGCCCAATGGAATTCACAGTCCTGAGTTTGGCCCAGGCTGCCTAACTCAATGCGTGGAGAGAGGGAGCAGGGAGGATTCACAGAAACCTACAAGCTGCCTAAGTTTGCCAGTAGAAAATGCCAAGGAGAGGCCCCAAGTCTTAAAGGTAGTTTGGCACACACTGCCTCACTCCACCTGACTTGAAGCAGGGATTTAAATGCAGGTCTCCCAGGTTAGCAGGCTAACCACTAGGCGTTCTGGGGTGGATTGATCTCAATCTCACCTGTTGAAACTGTTGCACTTTGGAAAAATGGTTAGTTATTCACTAGAGCACTAACTGGAGCTTAGGTCTCCCACACCCCAGGTGAGTGCCCTAACTGTGCTATAACAAGGACTTAGGGGTTACAGTTGACAAGAAGCTGGATATGAGTCAACAGTGTGCCCTTGTTGCCAAGAAGACCAATGGCATTTTGGGATGTATAAGTAGGGGCATTGCCAGCAGAGCGAGGGACGTGATCATTCCCCTCTATTTGACATTGGTGAGGCCTCATCTGGAGTACTGTGTCCAGTTTTGGGCCCCACACTGCAAGAAGGATGTGGAAAAATTGGAAAACGTCCAGCGGAGGGCAACAAAAATGATTAGGGGACTGGAACACATGACTTATGAGGAGAGGCTGAGGGAAATGGGATTGTTTAGTCTGTGGAAGAGAAGAATGAGGGGGGATTTGATAGCTGCTTTCTTCAACTACCTGAAAGGGGGTTCCAAAGAGGATGGATCTAGTCTGTTCTCAGTGGTAGCAGATGACAGAACAAGGGAGTAATGGTCTCAAGTTGCAGTGGGG
This sequence comes from Eretmochelys imbricata, assembly GCF_965152235.1. Taxonomy (NCBI): domain Eukaryota; kingdom Metazoa; phylum Chordata; order Testudines; family Cheloniidae; genus Eretmochelys; species Eretmochelys imbricata. Next base: position 77,134,333 of record NC_135577.1, read on the forward strand.
GAGGTTTAGTTTGGATATTAGGAAAAACTTTTTCACTAGGAGGGTGGTGAAGCACTGGAATGTGTTACCTAGGGAGGTGGTGGAATCTCCTTCCTTTGAAGTTTTTAAGGTCAGGCTTGACAAAGCCCTGGCTGGGATGATTTAGTTGGGGATTGGTCCTGTTTTGAGCAGGGGATTGGACTAGATGACCTCCTGAGGTCCCTTCCAACCCTGATATTCTATGATTCTATGAAAGTCATTCTCACTCTCTTTCTGGCCCAGTAAATACTGAATTAGTTATACAACATGGAACACCTTAAAGAAGAGGACTTGAGAGCAGCCTGCCCAGAATACCCAACAGGCTGATGGTTACAGCATTCTCCAAAGATGTGGGATACCTGGGTCCAAATCAGGCAGAGTGGAGAATGAAACCTGGGTCTTCAACAGCCCAAGTGAGTGCCCTAGCCACCAAACTATTGGGTCTATTGAGAAGCCCCATCACACACACAAATCCCAATCTGCTCACCTTCGGCTGCATTATGTGTGGGTTTGGCATGCTCTGGACATGTCAACCAGATCAGGTTGTGCAGGCGAGATAGGAGGGGAAATGCCCAGTTTGTGAATCCCACCACGGTTTAGGCATGAGTTAGTCATCAAGCAGTTTGGGAGGAATTAGGAATTAAGCAATTTTACACATGCCCACTTGCAAAAAATTAGGGAACTTCACTGGTGAAAATGTAGGTGGATAGGGAATTTAGGTGCCTACAGGGTTAGGCTGCAGCTGAGGGGAGGGTTTGGAGAATCTCAATGGTACCTAAATACTGGATTTAACTGACACTTTAGGCACCTAGGAACCAAAACCAGTGGCTTCTTGAAAATGTGCCCACAGTGCCCTAATTCAAAATCTTGCACACAGTCAGTAACACAGCAGACATTAGAACCCAGCTGTCCTGGTTTCCAATCCCCTGCTCAAACCACTAGACAAACTGCCTCTATTACTATTGTAAGAAATGATTTACGTCAAAGGTTAGATTCACAGATTGCTGTGAACTTTGCATGCAAGAATACAAAATTAAAAGTAAAGCACTTCATTCAAGTTGTAACTCTGGTGAATAACCTTACCCTCCCACCATGTTAACATTTCTTCAGAAATCAAGATCTAGGCCTCTGGCCACCTTCACAGATGTCTAGACTTTAAAGAAAAGTAAACTTCTTCTGAGAGGATGAGCAATTGAGCCTTGTGTACACAGTCGCTGCAAAGGAGAACACACTTGTTCCAAGATGGAATGTGAAAAAGAGCATCTGGCAAGGCAAAAATAAAATAAACTGAAGAGCAGTCATGAGTGAAAATTCTCCCTTGAAAACTACCATCAGTGCTACTGAGAAAAGAAGATAATCCAGATTATAACCACTACAGTGCTAGTAGGAATTCTGGAGAACAAGTAGAGTGCTTGTCAACATGAAAGCTTATAGAGCAGTGAACAAGAGAGGATGGGTGAGGAGCTCAGGAGTTCAAAAAAGCTTTCTATAAAAGCTAGAGATGGGCCAAAGGAAAAGCCCAAATATGAAGACCTGCACATTTTCTTGAAGTTTGGCCCTATTTAGAATGTACCATACGAGCAGAAACAGATGATGCATGTGGGTAGTGACAATTGTTTTAGCTCTTCATCTGTAATCTCAAAATATATCTTGTTTGATATTTAAATGAAGAACAAAACCATTCTTAAATACAGTTCTTGCTGCATGTAACAGGATCTCCCCAAGCCTGGTGTCAGACCTTGTCTCTGTCTCAGTTTCCCCACCATGTAAGCCGGCACGCCAGCTCACTAGCCAGTGCATCCATGATGCTTCCATCAGAGTCAGCATTCCAGGGATGTGTCAATTGTTCAAACACACACACAGTTCAACAACAACCAAAACAAGTAAACCAGGTCCTGTTTCCCGGACGCTCCTAAGACCTCTGTCTCAGAGGCTTTCTCCTGCTGCCTACACAGCAGATGTCCCCATCAAAGCCTTAACCTAGCCGATTATTTTCCTAACCCAGGATTTCCTGGAGAAGCCTTCTTGCAGCTCTCCCTCCCCCAGCTTCCACCATACGACCCCAGCATTTTTCCCTTCACCTGGGAAGGGTTGGTTGAGCCTGGCATGGAGTGTAGCTGAGCCACAGCCCCATTAACAGGCCAGCTTACCCTGTGACTCTCAGTAATATTTGGACATTTGAACAGTATATTAAATGTAAGTCTTTGCATCTGGTTTGAACTGTGCAGACTCCTTGAAACCAGAAGGTCAAATCCAGGCAGGAGTAATTCAGCACTTCCTCTTTCTTCGGTAGATACACTGAAATTCATGCACTTTACTGTGGAGGAGTCCTTTGGTTGAAACCTTGAAAAATTATATCCTATCTGCTGTGTGTGTGTATTAGACATTCCATAGCAAGCTTCCTGTGAATAGGGGATTTGCTTCAGCATCCTTGTTCAATATGTCCCGTCCCCACACGCTTTGCAGCATATTTATTGTTATTATTATTGGACATTTATATTAAAGTAACACGTAAATGGCACAACCAGGTGGTTCTCCATTGTACTAAGCACTGTACAAGCATACATGATGGTCTCTGCCCCAAAATAGTTTACAATCAAATAGCAAGACATAATAGGTGGATGAGATTAAGAGGGATCCCAGATGGGGAGGGGGGAACTGTATAACAAATGTTCTATCTATTTTAGGGGCTTATATGGCCCCCATTACCATAGTATCTGAGCACCTCACAATCTTTAATGTATTTGGGAACGGATGCACAGAGAGGCTACAGTAACTTGCCCAAGGTCACACTGAAAGTCTACAGCAGAGCAGGGACTTAAACTTAGGTGGTCTCCCAAGTGCTGGGCTAGTGCCCTATCCGGTAGACCATTCTCCCTTTTGGAAGTACATAATTGTTAGCCAGTCATCAGTAATGATCAGCGTGGTCTACCTGACTAGCTATTGTCATGTTGCAGTTTACTGTATGCATTACAGTGAGTTTTGAGGAGGGACTTAAAGGAGGACAAAATGGTGTGCTGTGCCCCCTTTTCCCATCTGGGCTGCTTTCCACCCAAAGGCTGCTGCATTTCAGTGCTGGAGCAATTCCCATATAGTGTCAAAAAATTTCAAAGCCACTTGGATGGCACATAAATCTGATTGTAGGCACCCAGTGTATACACGCCACAGGTTGATCAAGATTTTTTTTTTTTTTAAAGAAGAGTCCTCTATCTTTTCTGAACATTTGCAATTATTTTTGTGTGGCCACGCGCCAAGCATTTGCCCGATTATGCAGCGCTGAAGTTATTAGAAAGGTGAAAATCACCTAACCATACCTGATATAGATAGTCTGACACCCTTATCAGGAGGGAAGCAGAAGGCAAATGGCCCAAACAGAAAATAAACCTCTCTTGAAGGCAGATAAATAAGCTGGCCATATCTGAACCAAAAGGTGGAGAGGAAGGGGTAGAGAGAGGGATCAAATGTCACTTCTTCCACATCAACTCTTCAAGGCGAAGAAGTGCCATCTCAGTCCAGCACATGCGACATCTGACCCTGCAGAACCTGCTGGATAGGCCAGAGCCAACACCCAGCATTTCATCTCAAGAGGACAAGAGGGAAGGAAAATGTGATTATCTGTTATAGCAAGGTTCTGAAGGTACTTAAACAGGAATATGCAGTAGGAGGCAAAAAGCAGCTGGATGACCCAGGTTTATAAGAGTGGTCTGCATGAATGTCTTGAATCAGCATGGGACAGCTGCCTTCATGAATACTGCAATCGAAGCCCTGACCACAGCACAGACTTCTGCGCTGAAGTCTCTACACATCTCCTAGCCCAGTACCTAGATCAGCATGCTACTTGACATCATAGAATCACAGATTCATAGAATCATAGAATATCAGGGTTGGAAGGGTCCTCAGGAGGTCATCTAGTCCAACCCCCTGCTCAAAGCAGGACCAATCCCCAACTAAATCATCCCAGCCAGGGCTTTGTCAAGCCTGACCTTAAAAATATCTAAGGAAGGAGATTCTACCACCTCCCTAGGTACTGCATTCCAGTGTTTCACCACCCTCATAGTGAAAAAGTTTTTCCTAATATCCAAACTAAACCTCCCCCACTGCAACTTGAGACCATTACTCCTTGTTCTGTCATCTGCTACCATTGAGAACAGTCTAGATCCATCCTCTTTGGAACCCCCTTTCAGGTAGTTGAAAGCAGCTATCAAATCCCCCTTCATTCTTCTCTTCCGCAGACTAAACAATCCCAGTTCCCTCAGCCTCTCCTCATAAGTCATGTGTTCCAGTCCCCTAATCATTTTTGTTGCCCTCTGCTGGATGTTTTCCAATTTTTCCACATCCTTCTTGCAGTGTGGGGCCCAAAACTGGACACAGTACTCCAGATGAGGCATCACCAATGTTGAATAGAGGGGAACGATCATGTCCGTCGATCTGCTGGAAATGCCCCTACGTATACATCCCAAAATGCCAAAATACATCACAACCAGCTGTTCTGTGATTATTTGATTAACTATTTTTTTCCTTCAGAAGGACATCTCCAAGGTTCTCTAAAACCAGCCTGCTCTGCATGCACTGTCCTGGCTTCTGAGTCAACCTGTGAAGGGCCAAAATCCATTTAATGTGGATGTAAAATCTTAACCACAGTTTCTGTTAAGAACTTTTCATATAGGCCTAGAGTCCACAGCTTGATCTGAGGCCTGGGGCCTAGCTAACAAAGAACAATACATGGCTAAAAGAAAGCAGGGGTAGACAGACAACCTTGTGTGTTTCAAGTGGATGAGCGGAATCAGCATAACTCCAGATGGTGAGCCATAATTGGGTGTCCTTATCGTGAGTTACAGACACACAAAGCGCTGAGAAGGGCCTCAAAGTTAACTCCCTGATGCAGAAAGAAGATAGTGGTACAATACCCCTCAGATGCCAGAGTTCAGGGAGAGGCCTAACATGATTGACATGAGTTATGACATCCTCCCCTCACAGATGTATGCCAATCCTAGTCCACAGAAATGCCAGGGTAAAACTATAAACAATTGTTATTGTTAAATACTAATTATTGCTTTTTGCTTTAAATCTCCAGGAATGTACCTGTTGGTCAACCAGGAGAGCTGCTACCTCATTCTCCTGGACCCCAAAATTAGGATTTAACCTATATACTTTAATAGGAATAGTTTGAGGGTAATTACGTGTGTATTAGCAATACGTTAACCTGAGCCACGGGTGGAGCCATTATGTAATCTTTTAGACCATTGGCTTATTGTGCTTATCTTATCTTGCTGCTAGAACCTATCCAGGGGCTTGGGACCTCCCACCCCATCACTTCTCTCTGCCCAATGAGCACCCTATATAATCTATTCTAATCAATTGTTTTGAAGTGTCTCTGAGCCTAATAAGCAAAGTGACACTCTGCCAGCGCTGTGCGTAATAAACCCTTGTGCTTGATTTTACATGGTATCTATTTCCGTTCCTTCAATCTGCACCTAATTACATGACTTAGACATGCCCTGCCGATACCTAACTTTCAGGTACTCGAGAAGAACAGCTGTTGTGTAAGAACATGGAGTGTGGCTGCAGAGACCAAAAGTCATCCTCCATTGTGGAAGGCAGGGCTCTGGACTGCTGGGGGAGATCATGGAAATGCAGATCACTGTAGACAGCCGGCTCTGGTTACTGTGTACTACAAATACAAATAATTTAATTGCGGAGTATAAGCGTTCCACGCATTAGTGAAAAGAACAACACAGTGCACAAAACCACATAGGATGTTCTCCCTCCCCACCAGGACATTCAGTTTGAAAATATACCTTATATACTCAAGGCAATCTGTAGGCACACAGGAGGCCCAGCACCCCATCTTGAAAATTACTTATCTGCGCATCCTCCACTTAAAACTGAACAAGGTGCCCATTTGACCATGAAGGTGCCTAATGATCTTTGAAAATTTGGGACATAATTTCTAATGCACTATTAAAGGTGTAAAATATTGGCTTTGCTCTTTATTAATGTAAAAAAAATATTTTTCCAGAGCTTAATATGTGCATATCAAATTCTTCATTATGAGGGAATGCCATCAACATTATATGATGCCAGAATGTTATGATAGACTTCCCTCTTTTGATACCAATGTGAAGGAAACTATGTTTGCTATTATTAACAAGAATTTAGAATTGGGATCCTTCACAGGCAAAAAACTTAACATCATGAACTCCCTGAATCTTGGTACTACTGCATACAGGCACAGTCATACACAGTGATGCACTCACATGTAAAAAGAAAAGGAGTACTTGTGGCACCTTAGAGACTAACCAATTTATTTGAGCATAAGCTTTCGTGAGCTACAGCTCACTTCATCGGATGCATACTGTGGAAAGTGTAGAAGATCTTTTTATATACACACAAAGCATGAAAACATACCTCCTCCCACCCCACTCTCCTGCTGGTAATAGCTTATCTAAAGTGACCACTCTCCTTACAATGTGTATGATAATCGAGGTGGGCCATTTCCAGCACAAATCCAGGGTTTAACAAGAATGTGTGAGGTGGGGGGGAATAGGAAAAAACAAGGGGAAATAAGTTACCTTGCATAATGACTTAGCCACTCCCAGGCTCTATTCAAGCCTAAGTTAAATGTATCAAATTTGCAAATGAATTCCAATTCAACAGTTTCTCGCTGGAGTCAGGATTTGAAGTTTTTTTGTTGTAATATCACAACTTTCATGTCTGTAATCGCGTGACCAGAGAGATTGAAGTATTCTCCGACTAGTTTATGAATGTTATAATTCTTGACATCTGATTTGTGTCCATTTATTCTTTTACGTAGAGACTGTCCAGTTTGACCAATGTATATGGCAGAGGGGCATTGCTGGCACATGATGGCATATATCACATTGGTGGATGTGCAGGTGAACGAGCCTCTGATAGTGTGGCTGATGTTATTAGGCCCTGTGATGGTGTCCCCTGAATAGATATGTGGGCACAGTTGGCAACGGGCTTTGTTGCAAGGATAGGTTCCTGGGTTAGTGGTTCTGTTGTGTGGTATGTGGTTGCTGGTGAGTATTTGCTTCAGGTTGGGGGGCTGTCTGTAGGCAAGGACTGGCCTGTCTCCCAAGATTTGTGAGAGTGTTGGGTCATCCTTCAGGATAGGTTGTAGATCCTTAATAATGCATTGGAGGGGTTTTAGTTGGGGGCTGAAGGTGACATCTAGTGGCGTTCTGTTATTTTCTTTGTTAGGCCTGTCCTGTAGTAGGAGACTTCTGGGAACTCTTCTGGCTCTATCAATCTGTTTCTTCACTTCCGCAGGTGGGTATTGTAGTTGTAAGAATGCTTGATACAGCTCTTGTAGGTGTTTGTCTCTGTCTGAGGGGTTGGAGCAAATGCGGTTGTATTGCAGTGGAAAAGCAGCATCACTTGCCCCATAACTTCAGCCGTGTGGAACACAATGCCATCCACAGCCTCAGAAACAATTCTGACATCATAATCAAAAAGGCTGACAAAGGAGGTGCTGTTGTCATCATGAATAGGTCGGAATATGAACAAGAGGCTGCTCGGCAGCTCTCCAACACCACTTTCTACAAGCCATTACCCTCTGACCCACTGAGAGTTACCAAAAGAAACTAGAAAAGGAGTCCTTGTGGCACCTTAAAGACTAACCAATTTATTTGAGCATGAGCTTTCGTGAGCTACAGCTCACTTCATCAGATGCATCTGATGAAGTGAGCTGTAGCTCACGAAAGCTCATGCTCAAATAAATTGGTTAGTCTCTAAGGTGCCACAAGGACTCCTTTTCTTTTTGCGAATACAGACTAACACGGCTGTTACTCTGAAACCTGTCAAAAGAAACTACAGCATTTGCTCAAGAAACTCCCTGAAAAAGCACAAGATCAAATCCGCACAGACACACCCCTGGAACCCCGACCCGGGATATTCTATCTACTACCCAAGATCCATAAACCTGGAAATCCTGGGCGCCCCATCATCTCAGGCATTGGCACCCTGACAGCAGGATTGTCTGGCTATGTAGACTCCCTCCTCAGGCCCTACGCTACCAGCACTCCCAGCTACCTTCGAGACACCACTGACTTCCTGAGGAAACTACAATCCATCGGTGATCTTCCTGATAACACAATCCTGGCCACTATGGATGTAGAAGCCCTCTACACCAACATTCCACACAAAGATGGACTACAAGCCGTCAAGAACACTATCCCCGATAATGTCACGGCTAACCTGGTGGCTGAACTTTGTGACTTTGTCCTTACCCATAACTATTTTACATTTGGGGACAATGTATACCTTCAGATCAGCGGCACTGCCATGGGTACCCGCATGGCCCCACAGTATGCCAACATTTTTATGGCTGACTTAGAACAACGCTTCCTCAGCTCTCATCCCCTAACACCCCTACTCTACTTGCGCTATATTGATGACATCTTCATCATCTGGACCCATGGAAAAGAAGCCCTTGAGGAATTCCACCATGATTTCAACAATTTCCATCCCACCATCAACCTCAGCCTGGTCCAGTCCACACAAGAGATCCACTTCCTGGACACTACAGTGCTAATAAACGATGGTCACATAAACACCACCCTATACCGGAAACCTACTGACCGCTATTCCTACCTACATGCCTCCAGCTTTCATCCTGACCACACCACACGATCCATCATCTACAGCCAAGCTCTGCGATACAACCGCATTTGCTCCAACCCCTCAGACAGAGACAAACACCTACAAGAGCTGTATCAAGCATTCTTACAACTACAATACCCACCTGCGGAAGTGAAGAAACAGATTGATAGAGCCAGAAGAGTTCCCAGAAGTCTCCTACTACAGGACAGGCCTAACAAAGAAAATAACAGAATGCCACTAGACGTCACCTTCAGCCCCCAACTAAAACCCCTCCAACGCATTATTAAGGATCTACAACCTATCCTGAAGGATGACCCAACACTCTCACAAATCTTGGGAGACAGGCCAGTCCTTGCCTACAGACAGCCCCCCAACCTGAAGCAAATACTCACCAGCAACCACATACCACACAACAGAACCACTAACCCAGGAACCTATCCTTGCAACAAAGCCCGTTGCCAACTGTGCCCACATATCTATTCAGGGGACACCATCACAGGGCCTAATAACATCAGCCACACTATCAGAGGCTCGTTCACCTGCACATCCACCAATGTGATATATGCCATCATGTGCCAGCAATGCCCCTCTGCCATATACATTGGTCAAACTGGACAGTCTCTACGTAAAAGAATAAATGGACACAAATCAGATGTCAAGAATTATAACATTCATAAACCAGTCAGAGAACACTTCAATCTCTCTGGTCACGCGATTACAGACATGGAAGTTGTGATATTACAACAAAAAAACTTCAAATCCTGACTCCAACGAGAAACTGTTGAATTGGAATTCATTTGCAAATTTGATACAATTAACTTAGGCTTGAATAGATCCTGGGAGTGGCTAAGTCATTATGCAAGGTAACCTATTTCCCCTTGTTTTTTCCTACCCCCCCCCCGATGTTCTTGTTAAACCCTGGATTTGTGCTGGAAATGGCCCACCTCGATTATCATACACATTGTAAGGAGAGTGGTCACTTTAGATAAGCTATTACCAGCAGGAGAGTGAGTTTGTGGGGGGGGGAGGGGAGAAAACCTGGATTTGTGTTGGAAATGGCCCAACTTGATTATCATACATGTTGTAAGGAGAGTGATCACTTTAGATAAGCTATTAGCAGCAGGAGAGTGGGGGGAGGAGGTATTTTTTCACGCTTTTTGTGTATATAAAAAGAACTTCTACACTTTCCACAGTATGCATCCGATGAAGTGAGCTGTAGCTCATGAAAGCTTATGCTCAAATAAATTGGTTAGTCTCTAAGGTGCCACAAGTACTCCTTTTCTTTTTGCGAATACAAACTAACACGGCTGTTACTCTGACACCCACATGTAGTGAATTACAGGATTGGTGTCTCAGTAACTAAAGTAAAATGAATTCATGACATCAATAAACTTAAGGGCTATGGAAAACATTGCATAGCAACTTCATTTTTGACCAGCCTGCATTCACTACAGCCTTAGCTTTGTATTCCACACAGCTTGAACTGGTAAAAAGTAAGCTCCTTGAAGGTATACTGTGGAGTATAATCTGGTGATAAGCACCAATACAACATAGATGGGAATTTTCTGCCTATTAATCTTTTGCATTGTGTCTTTATAAACAGAAATATGATTTACATATCAGTTACAAGTCTCACCCATCCCCCCCCCCCACAATATATAAAACATACTGGGGTGAAATCTTGGGTTAAATGGGTTAAACCCAACAAGAGTTTAACCATTGATTTCAGTGTAGCCCAGATTTCACCTCACATATGATATATGTTTTATAGGGTATAGATAATTTGTTAAAAATATAATGGTGAGTTATTTAACGTTGTCCAAATTCCAGTAACTATCCAGATTCTACAGTTAAGCTTCTTTTACGGTTAATGTGAAATGCTAAAACAGTAAAATATCCTAGTCAGTTATCAGTTCTGTGGAATTTGCATACATGTGCTGTAGATCTATAAGAAATTGAAACAGAGTCCCATTCAGTACTCCTCGTGCAAGAAAATCCCTCAGCAAAATCAACACTATATTTTTCTAAATTGATCATAGTAGTAATGATGGGTTATAAACCTCAAACTTTATGCAGATCTTAAATGTCACCAGTATTATGGCACACAAAGTTAAACCAACTTTTACAGAGGAGAAATGCCTTTTGAATAGCAGTAGTGAAATTTATCCCACCAAATGAATTTCTGTGATATGAGTGCAAAATGAACCTATTTTTTTAAACAGGCAAAGAGAAGGGACAGCCAGTCTGAGATTTACACCTGATTTGTGTTATAGTAATCTTTGAAATTAAGAAGTGTATCCTTGCATTTCATTAAATTCTAGCTAATGAGATAACTGTCTTCCCAAGGAGGGAGTGATGAAGTACTCATGCCATAAAGCATAAATTAATGCTGCAAGGTTAAACACTGGAACTAACTCATGTTTCAACAAAAGCCCCTACCAGCAGTTAAATTAACTGACATAAATACCATAAAATCTGTCTTTATTTTAGTCTCAGATGATGCTTCTTTTAACACCCCTGCTTTCAGTTTGTATAACTCATTTTTGCACATTATTGCATGCACCATTTGCCATTTAAAGAATCAGCTACAACTGGAAAAAAGATTTGAGGAATCAAATACTCGGGGAAAAAAACCTGTGGGCATGAGGGATACCCCTATCATACTGCATACTGCTAGTACTGTTTAAAGAAAAATACCACAATAGACAACCACAGTTCAAAGAAACAGTTAATTATGAGGAGAGCAGACCAAAGAAATCTATTTTTTCAAGCTTTTTGATAGACATTTTGAAAAAAAAAATGCTAAAGAAAACCTGTGGTGATAATAGGTTTGATATATATTCTGGCAAAAATTATATCACATTAATGAGGTGGCTTAAAGGGCTCATGCATTTTGTACAAGGCATTTCAATGTATTAGTATAATTAGCAGTGATGAGAAAACTGTTTGGAACTGAATTACCTCTCATGAGTTCATTTGAGCTATATGAAATTACACCATGCAAGAAGCAAAATTATGGAGCCATCCAGAGAGAGTTCATGCTTGATTTGATCATAGCCACTAATTGGATGATCATTTTCGTAAAGCTTTTCAAATGGTTGACAGTTTCTGCCTCTCATTTTTGTAATGGACTAGCTCTTTATTTCTTGTACTAAGCAACCAAACATATGTACGTTAGATATTTTGGTGTTTCTACAGGAACCTACAGGTGTAATTGTCACAATCTGAGCAACCTTTGTCCCTTAATTAACTGCTTTTTGGGGACCCCTAATGAGAGTTGCTGTTCTTGTTAACAATCTTAGAGAATACTTGATGAGTAAGACTCTCCAAAGTCTGATGCATGTCAGCAGACACCGTATGACAGCAATTTAATGAAGTTAAAAACTGACCTGATTCTGATGGCGGGAGTAGCATCTGTGTTGTATAGCTTTTGATTCTTGCTAGTCTATTTTTTTAAAACATGAATTGGGTGTTCTGGTGAAGAATAACAGAAAGGTGAAGGATACAAGAAAGAGAGCTTATTAATGAATATACTTTATGAGGTCTATTTCTGTGCCCCCTAATATCCAATAACACAGAGGGAATTGAAACCATGGTAGCCTTCTTCATATAATTTACTTGAAATGAAGTGCATAATATATAAAATACTTGGGTTTTGGATGGTTAAACATTTAGCTTCTTTACTGTTTTATTGTGTTTTTATTCTTATTTTTCACAATTTTTCTCTTTTTTTGAAAACCATTATTTCTGTTCTTTTAACACAAGCATTTTGCTTGCAGATTAGGAGTGGAAATTGTTATTACCTAAAAATAGTACTTTTCTCAAATAGTATGTTTGACCAAGTAGTCAGGAAGGAAAATCACTTTGGGGGGAGAAAGGACTATCCAATTTGTGACTTAAAAGAAAGATGCAGCATTAAGTCACAGAATATTTAATTGCAATGATAAAATACAGTTTTATTAGGAACACCCAACTAAAGCTAACAAGATTCAGTATAATATTTCTGCAAACTTCTCAAATATGATTCTATTCTAAGGTCAAAAATCTAGTTCTCAACTTTTTTCAGGAATGGAGATTCTTTCTGACATTACAATATTAGCATGAAGACTAAAACAAACTGTCTAACAAAGCTTTATAGAAAAGCCATATAGGATTTATTAGAAAATGTTAGTATTTGTTTATATTTTTAGACTTCCCTATAGATGTAACAGAAAGCATATCCCTTCTATATAATTCTGTAGGGTTTTTTTAATATGGCTATTACAGTCTATAGAGAAATGTACATAAAACTTTATAGGTTTAATCCTTATTAAACCCCAAAGGATTTTTCCTTAAACGGATAGATACTACACAAAATAAAGTTTCAAATTTCAAACAAATCCACAGGAAATTGGAGGATGCATCTTTGCACTGCACCAAAGCCTGAAGAACACCTGGTTTACAAAAAAAAAAAAACCATTTTGTAAGAGTCTGGCATGCAGATTTGGGGCTTGGTCCAGGTCACAGTGAAGTCAGTGGGGGCTTAACCACTGACTTCAGTGAAAGAAGAATCAAGCCACAATCTAACAAACATGTGTATCTGGAAAAATGCCCCCTTTTGAGCATAAATGCATAGTCCACAAGTTCTATTATATCAGAGGCTTGCTAAAAGTGCTCCATGGAGCGCTGGCTGATCACATTGTGATACCTCTCCTTTTTTCCCCAGCTGCTAAATTGTATTAAAAAAAGCTAAAAATGCATTAAATGCTTTCCCATTTCTACATAATGCTGTAGTTGTCATAGGAATGGTCTGTGATTGTGCGAACCAACCTCTTCCCCAGTTTGCAATCATGAATAGGTGGCATCCATGAAACAATCTCTTTGTCAGTAGTTTGCATGATCAAAAAGCTTCAGTATTCCGTCTCATATGGAGATGCCCTCATTCATAAACCAGCTGATTTGCAGCTTCATGTAAATTATTGATAGAACAAACTTTTTAGTTCATCTAGTCCCTTCCTCGCTTCTACAGGATTGCTCTAACACCATCTTGCCCAGCGCTTTGTCCACTCTAGTGTTAAATGTCAAATGCAATTCAGAGAAATTTCATTTTTTCGGATCTCATCATAATGAATACACTAAAGTCACAAAAGTTAGACAGATGGGAAAAAAAAACTATTGGATCACTGAGGTCAAATGCAAGATATAGTCCCCAATTGTGAATACATTGCATACTGTGAAAGGACAGCATGTCAATGGTAATAATATTACAATAATGTTCATCTAAGTAACTTTCTAGTGTGTGTTATCAGTATAAAGTAAAATTATTGTCAGTGATAAAACAGTATTTTTATAACTATAACCTCATACTAGGGGTGGCAATCTTAATCCATTACACAGCAATTAATCAAATAATATTAATACAGCAGAGTCTTACAGAAACTTGGCAACATGATACAATTGCTCCAAAAAGCCACTTAAAGATTATTTCCACTTCACAGCTTACCCCCACTATAGATGTTCACGCTTCTGCTTCACTGCAGGTAGGTTAGGTTAATTTCTCAGATAGGAGAATTATCTGTCTTTCTGCACAGAAAATGGATTGTTTTTGCTAAGGAAACTTATATTTGAACTACACAAGATTATAGAATAGTTCATCATCTACAAAGATACTATACAACAGAAAACAGTTGGATCAAATTGAACATTAAATCTGAGGTTTCTGTGATATGGTGAGATTTTTATATTGAGTGAAACAAAGGGAAAAGAAGACCCTGTACAAATCCTTTATTTTATTAAGGAAATTTAAACATCTGAGGCCTAATCTGATCTCAGTTACCCTGGTGTAAACCCAGAATTATTCTACTGACTTCAGTGGAGTTACTCCCAGTTTACACTGGTGTTAGAGATCTGAATTTGGCCGTGATATTTTTACTCTTGGATACCCCATACTCGGAACACAAAGTGCTGCATTTGTATGCTCTTTGGGACAGGGTCTTCTATTCTATGTTTGTACTATACCTCGCATAATGAGCCTCTAACACTGGTTGTTTCCTTTATGTACTGCCAGGATGCAAGTTAATAAATAATATTACATGTTATGTTTTATTATTATAACTGTCAAAGATACTGAAACTTCAGAACTATGTTATTAATCTGCCTTCCAGTAAGGGCTTCAGTGTACCAAAGTAGGCAATAAACACAGAGGGAATCGTAGCACTGAGGAAGCTTCATTTATTTCTGAAAAATAGTCTAATTTCATCCCTAATGTAACATCACTGACATCATTCCGTGTGCATCAGGGATGAATTTAGCCCAATATTTGCAATATTTTTTTGGGGGGGGGGGAGAAGAGAATACAGTAAAAGCAATTGATTGCTAACTCAGCTGGGGCAGAGGCCTAAACATGGGGATCCAGGACACACAACTTGATATACTGCTACTGTTATAGTCTTTAAATCCAGATTCAAAACTGGAAATTAAAATGGGGCAATTTAAAGAGGCTTATGTTTTTGAGGATTTATCACACCGTTCATCTTAGATGAACATTGCTGATGCTGTTCGTAGTAGATAACAAACACCCACAAATATGGTTACAAACAACAAACATATCACAAATATATTGGAACATATATGCTATCAGAACTGGTGTTGGGCAATAAATACCCTGCAATTTAATAAATTACCAGTCTTGGGGCTCCTTTAGCAACAGTCCTGCAGGGACCATATGTCAAGTGAGGATTTCTGGAGTGTGCCATGCTCTGGCTATCCCCTCTCTCCGGCTCCTACACCAGGGCCAGAGAAAGCAAGGGTATTGCAGGGGCCATGTCATTTTGTCACCTCCGGAGTGCCTCCTAGTGTCCGGGTATGGTGTTACATGGGTTTTCTCAGCCTAGCACCCCCTTCAGTTATTTTAGTGACACAACGGTCTCCCTCAGCCTGCCCTCTGGGACTGAGATTGTATCTCAGGCCTCTTGCCTCATCAAGGCTTTTGCCATCTCCCTTCAGATGAATACCAATTAGCTTTCCAATCTGGTGAGCTCCACAGGCCAGCCTTCTTCTGTCTGTGTCTGTCTGCTGTGAGGGAGGGGGCAGCCTTTTTTCAGCTCCTCTTCTCCCAACTCTTTCCCAGTTGGTTTGGGTGTGAAGGGAGCCTTCCCTGCAAGATATCAGGCCCTTAAAGGTACAGTTGATTCCCAGGACCCTTAGGTCTCTATATGTATCTTTTGGATGCCTTAAAGGACCAATCCAGACAGTGGGGTGAGCTGACCACAAGGTGCTACCTCTCCTTGATGGTGGACCAAAGGCTAGCTATGCAAGTGCTGTGAAAGCTGAGAGTTCCCCCATGGCAGAGGAATTCTCAGGTGTCTGAAAATCTGGTTGCTTTCTGGTCTTTTAACACTGATAGAACTAGTATCTAGGACAAAATATTTAAGGAAAATTAATAATTTGGTTGCACAGAATCTTTTAGTATAATAATTTCCCTGTTTGGATGAATAATGTGTGCATGAAAATATAGTAACTTATTGGCATAACACTTTAGTTACAAGCAGGGATGAATATCCCGTTTTATAGCCAAATGTCTGTGTGTATGATGGTTTATAAAAATAGGATTCATTGCTGAAGGGTCAAAGCCAAATTTAGCCTGGAGTAAGGGAAACCTGGAAACCTCTTGATCAAATTCAGCAGTGACACTAGTGCCCATCAGTATTAAAAGTATTAAAGTAGTGTAACAAGCTTTTTTAAGCCAAATTTTGTTGTTGGTTACACAGGTATAAATCTGGAGTAAATCATTTGATGCTTTTCACCTGTGTATTGAAAATAGAATATTGACAGCTAGTATGTGTGCACAAGGTGTGACAGGATAGAAGGGATGCAGCAGGAGAACTAACAGGAGGCCATAGGATAAAGCAGGAGGCCAACTTTATCTTACACCTTTCTTTTCTTACCACAATCCCTCCTCTCTCCATCACTATGAATGATTAGGTTACACTTGTTTTGAACAACCACTGGAATACAAAATCTAGTCAGTTGAGGCAAACTTCTGTGCGGCATAGCCTCCATCTTCCTAACTGTTCTGTAAAGCTCCATGCGCACGTCTGACGCTACAGAAATAATCATTATTAATAGAGCCGGTCAAAAATGATAGGTATTTTTTCACAGAATTTTTTGTTTGTTTTTTCCCTTGTTTTCCCTATTATTCCCCTTTTCCCATATTTTGTTTTTTCATCTTGCTACTGGAAAAGATGGGAAGAAGAAAGGGAGAGAATAAAGAAAAAAATCAGAAAACCAAGAAACTTTTTGTTTTAGTTTTCAGTGAAAGGTAAAAAAATGGAAAAATTTGAAAGCTAAAATGTTCCTCAATATTTTTCATTTTGAAAAAAGGCCATTTTTCATGTTAAAAAAACTGAACACACATTTTGATCAGCTCTGTTAACTATTCTTAATTGTTAACAAGTACCACCGCTAAGGTTCAGTATTTTACCACTTTCATCACAAAAGCAATTTACATTTCTGTCACCGCTGAATTTGGCCCCTAATGTTTGCAGAAATCAACAGGAATTGTGTGGGCAAGTGACTGCAGAACTAGGCCCATAGAGTACAAGTGGCCTGCATTTTAGCTTGTAAGAGAGATCCTTAAATAAACCAAGCCAAACAATACATTTGGTCCGTGGGGCGCTTCTTTCTTTTATTGTGAAAGTGACCTAATTGTTGTAAATGATCTAGTTTAAGAGGTAGTGGAACCAGGTTCCTTAAAATCGAAAGCAAGTCAACAAAAAAACAGAATTCACCAGAAAGACTTTTAACAATTCCCTGAACAGCCTGACCTTCGATATTAGCCCTGAAGGCTGTTGTACTGCCACCAGCCTCACCACCAGGGAAGACAGCTATACATCCAGATGCTGCTGTTGGAAAAAAATATGTTCCCAAGACTCAGCATCTGCTTCCTGAAACCAACTAAGTCTTGTGTGAATGGTTAAGAATATTCTGAGAAAAGAAGGGGATGAAGAAATAATACGGGGTCTCTGAGGAAAGAAATGAATGAAATACTGATATTTGTGTGTGTGACTCCTGTAGCTAGAACATAATTACAAACAGGTATACCTTCACATTACAGCAGTACCGATATCTAACTAATCAGAAGGAAAAAAACAAAGATCCACTCAAGAATGCAAATAGTATGAATTCATCTGTGCACACACAGTTTAGCATGCAAATCAGGTCAAGGCACATTCTAAAGCTTACTTCTGAGTTAAATAGCTGTTCTCACACGCATTCCCAATTTGCATGTACAGTCATAATAACTGCCTGTGCAAATGCTGGAGCACATCCACATGTGGGGGGTTTTGCTGACTGAATGTAGTTTTCTTTTTAACAACTAGCCACTTTAAAAAAACCCTCAATAGAGGTATAAAGCTGCAATCAAATAAAGTGGCAGTCATTTTCCAGTTAGGTCACATAACTTTATGAAAGAGATAGTACTCAGATCCTCACAGCAGTCATCCACCTGCCACCCTTATTTTTGAGCCCACATACAATAGCATTATCCAAATACACCCACAACCCATTCAGTATGCTCATTCCAACTTAATACTAAATGCACTAAAAGCACCACTATACTTTCATCACTAAGCACAAGGCATCTTTTGTCTACCAATCGCTCTTTCACTTACAAAGTATGGTAACTTCCTCACTTAAAATACATTGAATTTGACACATTATACTCAGTGCAACTCAGTTGTGATGCATAGCATCAGTTTTAGTCTGATTGGTGAAATCTCAAAAATACATATGTTATGAGAAGAATTAGGATATTTCATAAAATCAGGAGTTACAATGGGCCACGTTCAGCTCTGGTAATAACTCCATTGACTCCAATGGAGTTTCACATGCTTACAGTAGGGCCAAATTTGGCCCAGTATTCTTAGCATCAAAGACTACAGGCTTGTGCGTTGTAGAAATACTTCCTGGTTCTGTACTGTATATTTTCTTCTTTTGTGTAGACAACAATGGAAAAATAAATATATGGAGTCTATTCACCCCTAATTCTGCTCATATATCTCCCATCTCTGTTAACAAGTGACTTTAAGAAGAACAGAGCTATGCTTAATGGTTCCCAGAATATAAGAGAAATTAGCAATGACATAAATCCTTCCTCAAATTTCTTGTGGTTTGTGGAGTGTAAGAGAACTCACTGCATCACTGAATGTGTTTGTTGAGGCCTCAGACTGGGGGGAAGGCATCAAAACACTGAAGTCTGACTGATCTAATTTCCATGCCATGCTATCCTGCACAAATAGACCATGCCGAAAGATTGTAGAGTTCTTTCTGTGAGACACGAAAAGAATGGCTTTGCCTTATATTCTAGAGCTGCCCATACATATACAACCTTCTGTCCAGATGAAAAAAATTGAATACATTACATCTATATCATTCGAGGACTATGTCTCCTTATTTACTCCCTCCTCAGTCTTCTCACCATTAACTAAGATGCTACACTATTGACCAATGACAACACTTCAAACCTTCCACTGGCTGTTAACATTGGTCTACTATTCCGTAGCTCTGGACATCTGATCACAACTAGAGGGAAAATGTTATACACAACTGTATACAAAACTACTGAAGTCATTGCTACTCTTTCCATTGACTTCCATGGGCTCTGGGAAAGGCCCTTAAGTAGGCAGAGCTTTATCATACAGTTTCTAGTAGAAGTCACCCTTGTTTAGAAACTGTCATAAGGTTAAAGAAGACTAATGTTTTGGCAAACATTTATTAGCTACATTCAAGAATCAACTCTTTCCTACTCCAATTACACATTAAAAATCCTATTCAATTATAAAGCCACAGGGAAAGTAATTAAATGTAATACAAGCTACAGCTTCTATACAAGGATACAAAATATACTGCATAAATAAACATATCTGTGCAGATGTATAATTTGACTATGTGTCAGTTTATATGTTTGCTGATGTTTATGTCTGGGTCTCACTTTGTCCTTTGCTCACCATGTATAGTCACATCTGTGTTATCATTATCTGAGATATTTGTATTAAACATGAATTATGGTGTAATATTATTGTTTCCTCATTTCATGTTACTTATATTTTTATGTTTATAGTGTAGGGTTATATTGCAATATTTTAATGTTTTGGGCTCTTTTGACTATGAGTATGTTTTCTCATAAAGTAGATTCTAGTAAGATACATCTCTGAAAGCTCCAGGAAAAAGAGAGAGACCTAATGGCTATGTCATTGACAATAAAATGCATTCCATTGCAAAGTTGATTTTAGATCTTCTCCTCTCCCTTTTGGTGGAAGGTCGTTGGGCACAATATCCACAAAGTGATCTGATTGAGCATGAAAATCAGGTTACATTTCATCTTTTGACTGTGCTGTATTCATTGCTCTGCCACACTCTCATGCACTGAACAGGGGATCACCAAAGTGAACATGCAGAGGCAGTTCTACTAATGATTATGAATGTTGAGTCTGACATTGTTGCACAAACTGTTGTGCTTTGTATCTAGGTGATTTAGTTGCCCTGTTTTCTTGTTTTGTTTTCGTGCGTTTTTTTAATTACTTCAATGTACTATTAAATTACTTTGTACTTTTCTGCTATAGTATTGTGGGATGAAAATGTTTTTGTTACCTGATGATAACACCATACTTTATAATTATTTCTGTAGCTTTCTTCATATATACTCCCAGAGCACTTTATATCATGAATCTTATGTTCTATTTTAAATGGACCAAATAAAAAAGTCTTTAATTTGAGCTCAGACTGAGGTGTGGTCCTCATTTCGAACCCCTGACAGAAGCTGATTGTACGAGAGCAATTCTCTAATTTCTCCTCCCACAGGAACCTCTATAATGCAATAGACAACAACAGACAACTGATAGGATTGACGTCAACCTCCAAGTCAAATATTGGTTCTACTAGTATTTTGCTAGCAGTGGAACCTCAGGTCTGCATTGCCTCTGGCCAACTACAGGCTAGATTTACAAAAGCGGTCATGGTTTCCTTGAGATTGGGCATGCTGGCCCATTTGATTAATTTCATATTTAACTTTCCTTTAAAGGCAAATCCATGAGCAAAATTCATTGTAGGCCTTGACTGGAATAATTTATGCTCATCATGTCACCTACATATTCTCTCCCAGGGCAACCAACATCTAGACAACACACTTCTGTCCAACTCAGGCCTTGTCTGTATTTGAGGCAGCGCATAGGGTATGCATAGCTACACGTCACAGTGAAAGGCAGGCTGCGTCTGCACTGCAGTATGTATCTACACGTTTCAGTGAATGGCTCTGGCAGGGGGAGGCAGCAAGGAGAGGCTCCTGCAGCTCCCAGATACCAAAGACTTAACCCGCTGCCTCCCCTCTGCCAGAGCCTTTTCTAGCTGTTCAAGTCTTTCACTATGGTGGGGAAAATCTCCAGCAGTGGGGATGCAGTAGGCCTCTACACTGCTAAAAATAACAATGTAGACATGGGAGGCCCTGCTTGGGTGTGCAGAAAGCTGCGCAGGATACATACCCTACCGTTCTGGTGTGTCTGTTCTCTACTAGCCTAAGCAGTGCCTCACTATCTGCACTGCTATTTATACCCATGCTAGCTGGACATGCAGTGTCTGTCCTCGAGCCACCACCATAAGTATAGACGTCCCCTCTGAAACCTTCCATGGCTTCCCAGCACCCAGAGCAAATACTGATCTACTTTGCAACTTTAATTTCCCTAACTCAATTCCGTGAGATTTCCACCCTTCACCCAAGGAATGAGATTTGCTTAACATTCATGAGATTTTTTTTGAAGTAATATATTTAGGTTCTTTTTATTTGCCTTTTGGTTTCTGAGTCTACAGGGTGCACTCAGGGCATGTTTTCACTTGAGTCCAGGAACTGGGGCTTTAAGAAAAACAACAAATATGAGACACGGAGTAGATGATAATTTCTGCATTGTAAGGGGACTATCGCAGTGGAACCCCATCATAGACTGAAGTGAACCTTCACTATAAAACTGGACTTAAACTTGAAACCTGTAACTCTGGACCAATGGTAATAACAGTGGAGGCAGGACTCGTGTTTTTTTACCATACTTTCATATAACTCAGTTCAGGGTTTTAATTTGTGTAGTTGAACTAATGAAAAATTGTAGGTCCTGGTTTTCCTCCTGTGGACACAACCTACGTAAAGCTCAATTACAAAAGGAGCAAGTGACCATTGTGACTCATTGAAACAATTTGAGACTTTTAAACCACTTCACTATACTCCATTGTGTTACACGCTTACCACACTTTAAGTCACAGAAACTTTTTAAATTAAAATTTCCCTAGGTTTAGTTTGGTAGTTTTACTTCATATAATATATTTTAATCATTACAAAAAACACCAATGTATATACATGTGAACAGAAACAAAAGCCCAGCCTCCAGAGAAATCTAAACGACAAAGAGAAAACACTAATGGAATGGGGCATCCTTAATTCACTTTGAAGTTAAGAGGCCATATCTTCAGATGGTGCAAATGGCCATAATTCCAGTGCAATCACTGGAACAGCATCCATTTACACCAGCTAAGGATTTGTCCCAAGATGCATTCCCCAATTTGTTTGTAGTGCACAGATCAAACTTCTTAATGTGTATCTATAGATAGAAGGTAAAACCAATAGAGATTGTGACTCTCTGACTTCACACAAACACTGATAATGTGGCATATTTCTTGTTGTTCTGTCTGGAAGCTCTTAAGAGAAAAAAAGGGAAAGCATTTAAGAATATTAATCACTATGGACCATTTCATTACATTGCAAATGTTATGGTGGAGTGACATGCAGTAGCTTGAAACTATTACATATTATACAATGATTTAATATAACAGCTCTTATATTCTATTTTACTTCATTACTCATTGCTTGCATAATCCATAATCCATTATTTTAGGGAATATGCTTACAGTGTTTGATTCAATTTTTTTAAAGAAAAAAACAAACCACTGCATAAGTCTCATTGCATTTGTATGTCAAGGGTACCATGACAATAGGAAGATTTGTTACCCAGGTTTACAGCATACTGTCATGTGCTATTTTAACTTAGTACCTCATGTGCATCCAGCTGCCAGAATCCATCCTTTTCATCTAGGTATCTGTCATTGCCATACAAATGTAACAGCAGGGACTTGGACTCAGTTTCAAGTTAACATTTCCCTGTAACTGTGATATCACCCCGCTGTTCCAGCAGCATGGGAACCATCTTCAGCTTGAACTCAGGCTGTGTCTTCATAAAGTTTTTTTTCCTTCCAAAAACTTCCCCATTTTGCTATCACTGTTTCAGCTCTATCGATGTTAGCAACAGTGGGACTGCTAGTGGTCCACACACTGTTCATGTTTTAAGCGCCATTATTTAATTTATATTATATTACATCCTAGGAATCAAGGATTGGGGCCCCATTGTGGTAAGTCCTGTACAGAGAACAACAAAGGCAATGGTCCCTGCCCTTATGAGGGTTTCAGATAAGACGTGGCATGTGGACAAAACAGACAGAGTGTGTGAGGGCAGGGAGATGAGGTAACAAAATGAAAAATGTTTAGCAGCTATGCTATGCTTTCTAACCCGGTGTGGTGGGGTAGTCTGCCCCTTTCAATTGCCTTGTGGTGTGGTGTGGTGCCTAGTAGTCAGCCCAACCAACCACTTGGTGTGGCCCTTTAAAACTGTGAAAGGTCCAACATATATATAAGTACCTAAGAGTTTATGATAGAGGGGAAGCGGTCGTGGGAATAAGTGGTGCTTGGCAGGAAAATCCTTTCATTGTGTCTTTAAGTACTCAGGGCCAGGAGCCTTGCAGAGAGGGTGGGGCAAGGTTCTCCTCTCACCTGACCAATTGGAGATGAGCTGGGAGAAAGGAACCAACATAAATGCTGCCTCCTCCACCATGCCGGGGTTGACACCACCAGGAGAAGGCTGCCTGCTGAACCATTTGAGCCAGAGGCCTTACTGGGGAAAGGTGTCCAGCGAGAAGCTGACTGATGCCCTACATCTGGCTAACTTACTGCCCAGCTCCAAAGAGGAGAGTTGGGGAGTCTTGGTTTGGGAGAGCTGACCAGACTCTTATATGGCTCCAGAGTAGGTGACCTGGGGCAAATAACAAAGTGAGTGACACATGGCAGAAAGACTCTAGATAGATAGATCAGATTCTGTGAAGGAGGTACATGTCTTGATCCAATTTAATCAAGGTAAATGGTAGAAAGAACCTGCGCGGGCCCCGAGTGCAATGTACCTGCAGGGCCAGGAGGGGCCACAAGGGAGCGTGCTGAAGGGCAGTGCCCCATGACACCCTGCTTACACTTGTCCACATTTGGGAGCAGTTTCAGATCAGCAATCAGAATAGCTGCACTAAGTGTAGTCAAGGCCATTCATGGGTTTGCACCAAGTGAGTTATTCAAGGTTTTTCCCAAATTGTAATTGGGATAACCCTAATTAGTGCAAACTCCAACTGGCCATGCTTCACACTTAGGGGTCAGCATCAGTTCAGTTACACTGATTGCTGGCCATGCAGTGCTGAATCCGGCTATTCCCAAATGCAGACACGGTCCAGTGACTATTGCCTTCTGTGCATTAGACCTCCCACTATTGCTACCACCAGTGGGATTGAATCAGTGGCAGAACAGTGGATAACTTTAGAAAAAAAATTCTAGTGTCCTACTATAGGCAAGGGCACTAGAGTCCTCAACAGTTCCACATCTCTGAAACCAAAAATAAAGAACAATTACCATTACAGTTCTATTCTACAACCTCTCAGTTCCAAAAGGCACTCGTATTTATAGGGCATAATGTGACTGGAAGCGGTGTTTTCAGGTAATGCACTTCCCCATTTTCCCTACTGCAAGCAATAGCTAATTAACCACAAGAGAGCTTTTATTTTGTTTTTAAGGGCAAAATCTGTGTGTATTTGTAGGAATTTGTGTTTACTGAAAACTTAATTTTTTTTGCATAAACAGCCCCCAGTAGATTATAAGAGTTTTAAAGGAGTTATTGCTGGCTTCTAGAGTATAGCCTATTACAATGATGTTTTTAAAATAAGATTTGAGGTAAACTTTAATTGTTCCAACAAAGCCATTAATTTGTCCTTCTCTGAGTTTGCCCATTATACCATAATGGCTCTAGTGGGTGAATGGTGTGATCTATTTGATGAGTCAAGGAAATATAAGGTGACAAGCCTAGTGCAAACAAAGACAGGAGCAATATAATTAGCTGAGTGCTAATATCACACAACATTTCTTTTTGAATCTAGAAATGCCAAGAACCAGAGGGGAAACCTGCTGCAACTTGGTTTGGTAATAGACTAGAATGGTTTAATAATAGAATAAATGTTCAACAGACATTCACATTTCATGTGAAGTGCTCTTGGCTCTTAAGAGTCAAGCGCTCTTCACATGAAAGTAACATGTTTCTAACCCTTTCAAAGATGATCGACTGAAAGAGCCTTAGTAATAGCTATAGAGGGCTGATGCATTGTCCTGAGTCATCCATCCACTTGAATTATTCTCAATTGACAGATAATTCTGCATTTTCCTGATGCTGCATTAAAAAGCCTAAACATAATGGGTCAGATCCTCAGCTGGCATAAACCTGCATCCAGTTCACACCAGCTGGGGAACTGGCCCAGTTCTTCCAAAACCTCCTGTTTGGTTAAATATCATTCACTCTTCTGATATACTTTTAATGTTATCCACCAGTTCCTCTCTAAACATTGAGAACACTTTCATACGAGTGCATAAGTAACACCACAAGAGGACTGCATGGAGAAATAAACAAATATGATTATGTTTTACCTGTAACACAAGGTCCCTCTTAAGCCATTTTGTCACTGATGCATCAAGAGAGAGATGACAAGCCAGTTTCCCAGAAACTGATCATAAAAGGGTCAACCAGCTAACAGCCTGTCTGAGCCAATCATTGTTTATATTCCCCAAGAACATTTCTCACAGGTAGCAACACCATCTCAACATTTCCAGCTTCCACTGGCCTGCTATGCTATATGAAGATGACAATTATTAAGGAAATTTTGGCATACTAACCCATTACTCTTTGATTCTTTCTTATTGTGATTGGTCTTGCTCTTCTGCTAATTTCAATGCCATACGTTATGGGCCAAATTCTCGTCTGTTGCATCTCAGCATAGTCCATTGACTTCAATGGAGTTGCATCAATTTACATCACATGAGGATCAGACACAAAAATATCTGTAACATCCAATGTCTAGCAACATCAGGAGGATAGGGGAAGCTGGTAACCAGCCCATATTTAGGTTGCCTAACATTTGCCATTATAAAGAATTCTTGTGACTTTCTTTGAGAAGCATTAACACCTCCATTCTTTGCAGCAGGCCTTTGATACTCAGCAGGGAGAAACCCCTCAGGGCTATACCAGAATCTTTTCTATGTCCCATAAAATACCATTCAGATTTAGCTGAGTGGTAATCAGGAACATTTTGGCAGCCTGCAAAAATCACTGAACGTTCTAAATAATCCAACTCAAATCATTGAAGAAACAGCAGCAGATGCTGGACAGACCTAGAAATAGCCTGGGCAGCTGTAAGGGGATGGAGGGAACCTCCATCTGGCCCCAGCATCCCAACCCCCTACCATGGGAGCAATAGATGGAGCAGAAGTTCCCCCAACTCCTCAAGAGGTGGGGCAAAAGAGAGAAAACTGAGCTGGACTCCAACTAAAATACCACCACCCCCTCACCCTGAGACCCAGCGCAGGGTACTAGCAGTGCACCTCCCCCATCTGGGATAACAGCCTTTTTCGTTTAATTAAAAATACTTTTTTCGTTAAGAAAAAAATCACCCCAAAATTGATCAGCCCTAACTGTAATATTTATGTATCTGATGCCATTTTACTTTTCCATGGGACCCCTGCCTCATTCAGTGCCTGGTTGGATGCACAAGAAGGCAGAATTAGGCTGGAACGGGCAATTATAAATCTGGCATTTTGTAACTTTCAAGTACTTGACTTTGCAACCATACATAGATTTTGAATGTAATAGAGTCATAAGTGATATATTGTCCTGTGTCATGATCAATGTAGATACCTGAGCACAAAGGCGGCAACAAATCCCTTTTTGTTGCAAGATTTATTTTTTAACCAAGTTTGTATGGCTCCTGCATGCACTAATATTTTATAGCAAAGTTTTCCCACTATTGCAAATATTGGTGTAGCTCCACCGATTGTAGGAGCCCTACCATTATCAATGTAATTGTGGCTGCTGACATTTTTTAACCACAAGATAGCTCTGAGCCAGGTTAGATCAAAGTATTAATTGCCTGTGTTTGCAGGAGTCTTGTCTCTTTCCTTTGCTGCCACTGGTGTAGCAATGGTAGTAAATGTTTGTCAGAAAGCCATTATGTACACATAGCCTACAGACCAGTGCTGTTTAGTGACCTTGGTCAAGTCACCTAATCCCTTGCTGCCTTGTAACCATCTCTAAAATGGAATTATCTAACTACTTTTTAGGGATGTTCTGAGGGTTAATAAAAACACAGGAATTGCCATACTGGGACAAACCAGGCTTCAATCTAGTCCAATATCCTGTTTCTCACAGCAGCCAATTCTAGGTGCAAAAAATCCTGCCGTAGGGAGTTATAAAATAGTTTGCCCCTAGGAAAAACTTCTTCCTAACACACATTAGTTAGAGATTGACCTATGCCCTGAAACATGATGGCATAGGTCAATCTCTAACTAATACTGAGGGGTTTTATTATTTTTTTTAAAACTCCTCAGCATTGCAACTCTGGATATTCTTTAGATCCACTATAACGTCTGATCCTTTTCTGAGCAATGGTTTTACAGTGCTTTTAGGTCTTCTCATGAAAAGTGCTATAGAATAGACAATGTAATTGTTTTTTTCTCTGTCTGATCTAGTCTGACATAGTACTATCATCATCATGGTTAGTGAGAGTCTATTTATTTATTGTACAAAATTAATTATGTTAGGCAGAGAAAGCTGACCAAAATAATAATCTTGCAAATAAAGTATTTCTTGAAAATCTACAAACACATTAAGGAACACACTAGGAAAACCATACAAAGTCAAGCAATATGTGTCTTAACAGTTATATATTACTAGCAAATATCATAAAGTAGCCACAGAGGACATAAAATGGGAAAAGTTAAGATATGCTCCAGAAGTTATTTTGCAAAAATTGTTTTCATTTTGAGGCAAAATGAGAAAAGCTATTTTACCACAAGACATTTCAGGCTGAAACTACAGTATATGTGTTTTGTGGGTTTACTTTACTTTCAGGGTGGCAATTACCTTTACAATTGCTTGTGCACAGAGAAGAAAATATACCCCAAATTGCATGTGAACTCTTGAGATTAGTACATCATTTCATGGACTGTTGAACTTGACTTTCATATATATATATGTTTTCACAGCAAAAATAAAGAACACCTCCATGCTGTCTCCTAAATAGTCAAAGTGTTTGTATGTATAGTTTGCTATCCAACTTCCATTAAGGACAATGGGAGTCGTGAGGCTAAAATGATGAGCAAATCTTTGAGCATTTAAAGGTATATGTCACTATCTGGACTTAAAATTCATTTCTGTGCTCATTCGTAGCTATTGGGTGTTAGACATCCTCACAGTGTTACCTCTTGCTTGTATGGAAGTGGAGTTTTCTATATGGATAGTACATACACACTCAGTGGGAGATTTTAAGTGCACAGTTGGCAGTTAGGCACCTAACTCATCCACTTTCAATGGGAGTTGGGTGCCTCACTGCCATGGGTAAAACCTTTTGAAAATCTTCCTTTAGGCCCCAGTTCAGCAAATGTCTCTACATGGGTGGAGTCCTTCCACAATCCACTTACAGAGTGCATCCACACTAGGAAAAAATGTGCGTTCTTACTTGGTGTTAGCTAACACCTGGTAACTAACGTAGTAAAATCCTCTAGACAGTTCGCAATTTTTACACTGGCTAGCAGGTCAAGACTGGGGGGGACCTTTGTGTTTACCTCAACCTGCTAACGTGTTAAAATTACAACTATCTTCTCTTCACCAAAATTTTACCTTATGTTAGCTTCCATGAGTTAGCTTGCGAAGACAAAGCTATGGAGACCAACATGCAGGATTGAGGGGTGGTTATGCTGAAGTAGCTGGACTATAGAACTTTCAGTTTAATAGGATATGATGCAACCTCAGACAACAGACTGAGGTGTTTTGGTATGATATAGTTATTTCTGTCTCTGATAAATGCCTGACCTTTTAATAGAATGTTAACAATATTCTTTACTAGAAGAGGGTAAACACTACAATACATTTTCCATGAATATTCATTCACATTTTTAAATGAATTTCTCTTTGGCCATGATCATGTGCCTTTTGCATTTACTTTCCATGAATGCATGAAGCACCTGACAGATATTCTGTAAATATAAATAAGTTTTTCCACACAAACAAGCCCATCAGCAAGAAGTTTCATGGAACCTGAATTTCAAGTCACATGGCACTAATGTTTGTGCAGAAAACCCTTATACATTCCATCAGTCAGGGACCAGAAACAATGTCATATGACTTATTAGGCAAGTCACAACTAACCAACTCAGCCTGAACAGCAAATATTTAGAGGGAGTTGTGTATGATCAATTCCTAGAGATAATATAAAAATTCACTGGATGCTTTTGAAGTGAAAGGTTAGTTGGGTAACCCTAAGTGCCACTCAAACGCCCTGAATTTTTAATACATTTTAATTAAGTAAAATCTTTAAATAGAATATGATAGGAAAATCAGCAATTCTAACTCTCAAATCAAATGGATCATGTTTCGTTGTAATATATGTAATTAAACAGAAAAATAAGGACAGCTTTGTTTTTTAAAAAATACACTTTAATTGTACATTTGCAACTGGCCTAATTCCAAAGTCAATGGGAAATATAGGTGTTCAGCTGCACTTAGTAGGCCCTGGTCTGTCTTTTTATATATATATATATTTCATGTGTGTGTGTGTGCAGTGGAAATACAGTACAAGGTTCCCTCTGGGAAAATGGGGAAGGAATCCGTAAGTTTGTATATTCAAAGGCTATTTTAAGAAGGTTGTAGTGAATGGGTGCATTCTAAGACCATCTGAGAATAACCCCAACATGAATTAAACATGAGAAGTAGTTGTTTAAAGTTTTACTGGTTTTGCAACGGAATGTGAATGATTACTAAGGAAAGTATAAAAGGACTCCAGATTATTACACACAAGCGGGCTGGCTAGACCCCAGAAAAAAATACTAAACCTTGTGAAGAACAATAATACAAGCAGATGGTAGGACTCAGAAGTATTTTCTAAAGCACTGGTATAACTTTTATAATAAATAACACTATGTAATACTTAAACGTAACTCAGAACCTCTAACGCCTCAACTCTGTTGCATTCCCCTATCTTGGCATCTGACAACCTCTCTTTTAATACTCTGTATAAGAAACTAACCTGAACTGTCAACAATTTTGCTTATCTGTAATACAAATTAGTAATTACAAATAAAACAATAAAACATCATTAACTAAGGTCCAGATCTTCAGGTGGTATAAATTAACATAAGCCCATTGTTACACTGATTGATACAAATGAGGATTTGGCTAGCATATAATTTCAACCAGAATTTGCATTTCTTGGTCTCTGTCCAGTAACTAGATGTTTCTAAACAGTCAGAATCTTTCCAGACATTTTTAGTACTATATCTGACTATAAACAGAGACATTTAGATATTTAGGGCTGGATTTTAGAAACCCTTTTTCATGCCTGAGTAGTCCTTAGTGGCTTGAGAAGTCCTACTGAATTCAATAAGAACAGCACTGTGTCCCTACATGGATGATAAAAGAGAATAGGAACATGTTTATTTGAGTTGGTATTGAACTACAAGTTTAGAAACGTTAAAAACCTTGGAAGCTGAAAAAATTCAACTGAGCCAAACTGTTTCCATATTGGCTCCACTCCTAACAACAAATAAATTACATGTAGAGATATATTTTAGAAAGCATATGTAAAACTTCTATATAGTGGTCATAAAAACTAGGGTACAGCTGTTCCTAAAACTCTGGCTCCTGAGAAGTGTTTTTACTTGGGCCCAGTTTCCTGTGGCATTTTGAGAGAAAGAGAATTTGTTCCAACTGTCACAAAAAGAACCCTATAGTTAATCTTTTCTTCCTTACAAACTGAAAAGCCAAAAGTAGTGTAACCCAAAACTTTACACACACAAATCCCAAAAGAAATTGGACCACAGCATGTCAAGTCCTAGTTGAGGACTCTTGTACTTCTGTTAAAAGCTACATTGTACCAGAGTTACAGGCTTAGAGGGGAGAGGTAGCAGAGGCACATCTAATATCCTCCTTGTTAGCAAGTGGGGAGGAAGGGAATGTGGACAGATCCATGGCTATGGCACCTTCCCTGCCTTGACCAGGGAAGCTGGCTGACCATGGAGCAGAGGGGGTGAGAGTACACTACACACAGAAAGGAGAATAAAGTCACACACACACCTCTACCTTTGTACAGCACAAAATCTGTCAGGGTCACAGCTTAATATGAAGAAAGGGGAACAGGGCAAGCAAGCAAGCGGCAAGTGGACAGAACCATAGCCAAAGAAGCTGGGTGGAAAAGAGTATGCCACATTCAGAAAAAGGCTTCACCTCCAGATCAAGAGGTTAGCATGGAGGAATTTTGACTCTAAGGCACAATTCTTTCCCCAAGGTCCTCCAGGGACAATTCGGGTACATGCCACCCCATACTTAGGTCTGAACCTATAGGCTTAATTTAGCCCTAAATATCACTAGAGGGAACAATGTAAAAACAGTTATATCTTTGAATTTATATGTCATTCATCTAAAAAACCCTGGTTTATGTGTCTTATATGAATTAACATTTGCTGTATCTAATAATCAAACAAGTATCTTTCTGCATAAAGTACTATAGAGTATAAACCATACACTAATTTAGGTTAGGCACCAAAACAATAAGTATATGTTCAATTTTTATGGTCAATCAAACTGAATCACCAATCAATTAAATTTAAACTTCTAGCATGTAGTAAGCCTGTCATTAAACTAAAAGCTAATTAACATTTTATCCTCATGTTAAGGATGCATTTAATCTGTGTATATGGGATTATGTATGTAACCCTTCTGCCCGTCAGAGTTGGCAGCAACAAGGGCCGGGTTCAATATCTAGGGGATCCATTCCAATAACACAATGCAAACCGGCTTGAGCCCCCACCCAGTGACCTGGGACAAATATATACCACCCCCGCTGGGCGCCTCCAAGAGGCAAATCTTCCCCTATCGCAAGCATATAGTCTGAGTGTAGCAAAAAGCCTTTTAATAACAGAGAAACAATGTGGCATTATGTTGGGGAAACACCACCAACAGGATTCATAACACAACCCATGAGCAAAAAAAAAACCCACCCCAAGCAAATTGGGGCATGCCCTTTTCCCTTTGGTTCTTGAGTCCAGCAACCCCAAATCGCCCAAAGTCCCAAAAATCCAGTGACCCAAAAGTCTCTGTCCCTGGTCAGGGCAGCCCCAGAGTTCAAAAGTTTATCTGCGGAGCTTTACCTCCCAATCTCGGTGGAGATGGGACGGGGGTAAGAGGCACCTTACATGATCTGAAGCTGACTGCACCATAGCTCCATAGCTTCGCTCCGCCAGCCGCCCCACAAACTCCTTCGTTCAGCTGCGCTCTGCTCCACCAGCCGCCCCACGAACTCCTTCGCTCAGCTCCGTGGCCCACAAGCAGCTCCTGCCGTCCACAAACTGCTCCGCGTCGAACTGCTTCACCAGCCTGTCCACAAGGCACTCCAGCCGTCCCGCAAACTGCTCCACAATATATCTTCAGGCTCCCCCACTACTTAACACAACGCTCAGTGATTTCAGCTCTTAGGTGAATTCAGCTTGTAGTAGGGGAGCCCCAGTGCTGGCGCACTGTTAGCCCAAAGTGAGCTCAGCAGCCTATAACTAGACTTCTAATGAAATCAAAATTAGCTCTGATATTCCACAGTGGAGAGAGTAGGAAGTGCAATTAGCATGTAAGGCCCTCACCAAGGGGCCCATACCACCAAGTATTAATACTTGTCCCCAGCCTCTCTCAATTCACAGAGTTTTGGAACCCATGACCCTTGCCTAGCGAGTGCTACTTAGTTGATGGTGAATCCCTCCATCATAACAAAAGGCCACGTACAGTTCCAAGCACAGTTCGCATAATCAGGGTAATAACAATTTATTCTTCCTGCCCCAATAACAGAGACACTGGGGATCCCACAGCAGCCAAAGTGACCATTTGGACAGGTATGGTCTCATTCTAGGCAGGGTGGGTGTCCCTATGCAAATGAGATCGGCCCCTGAAGTTCTTTTCCACAACTTGCCACACCTCACCACCAGATGTCAGGGTGGAGCTCATCCTGACACTGCTTACATGTACATCAGATCTTCTGCAGAACATCTGCAGGGATCTCTTTAAAATTTAATCTTTCTTTAAGCATACTTCTAATAAAAATTTTCAAAATGTTGTATAAGGCTTATTCATCACATTTAAAAAGCATTCTTCTACTGAGGAACAAAAAAGGGACACTGTATTGTCAACTTTGTCCCTCCCTAGTCAAAGATTGATTTTTGTTTGCAAACCATATATTTGATATCTAAATCATGTTCAGTGGCTTTCATTCATGATTGGTAGATTGATACAGCCCTGCATGAAAAATGGATTTATCTTTTGCAACACTCATCAAACACTAAATACCTAACTAGGCTGCAAGAAGAATCTTTAATTCCATCATTTTACTCTGGTAATTGCTTTTGCTTCCTTATGTTTAACCAGAGTAAATGAACTATAATTTTAAATTTCTCTTGACACTTGCTATCAGACATTGCATAAAACACGAACAAGGTGGCAAATGCTGAAAAAGGCAACTGAATCAAGAGTATATTAAACTAGAGAAATATATTTTAAAGGATGAACCAGGGAAATTCAGAATCAAGACTGATATTTCATCCTTAACTCACCCCCATTGTGCTGAGGTTTTACAGCACACATTTTATTCAAGGCAACCCTCTGTTTGGAGATCCTTGTAGTGTGTAGCAACAGCAACAAATTAGCTTTCAGCTGGAGTTGAAGCCTGAACTCTATAGTTTCTTGTTTTTATAGATTTAAATCAGACCTAAGAATTATTAGGCTTGGGGATGATGAGATGTTGTGAGCTTCAAATTATTATTTTTCCTTAAAGTTTTAGGTTTTGCAAAACCAGCTTCCATTTTATGAAACCAAAACCTTTAGAAAAATAGTTGGAAAGGCTCTGGCAAAATCCCACAACACTTCTCCTCCTCGTCACTTCATTGCCTCTCTCAGCATTATGGGGAACAAATGGGTTTGTAATGCACTGGGTCCAGAGAAAAGCACACTCAGCTGCAGCCCTCAGTTAGGGAACCTGTGTAGGTCCAGGATATACTTTGCCTCTGATGGAGTTTGAGAGGGGCTTCCTTGAGCCTGGCTAAGGGCTGAGCAGGTCTGTTTTATGGTTATCCCAGTGTACCAAGGAATATATCTGTACCAGAGCAGTATTAGAAAAACTCAGCAGGACTAGGAAGAGTGTTTCCCACAACCCCTTTTGTCAGATGGAGAGTGGACAGTGAACCAAACCTCAGAAAAGATTCTTCCTCAAGCAGTTAGTCTTCTCATTGAAGAAGGCTGGCAATGGTAAAATGCCAATTATTGACTGAACATAAAACTCAAAAAAAAGTTATTCTGTTCCTGACTTTGATGTCTGAGAGAGTTTGAAAGAGGGAGAATTCTTTAACCTATCCACATTTTCACACCAATATATGTCACCTTTTTGCCTTAAATTTCTTTAGACTTTTACATCAGCCAGTGTGAAGGTACAAAACATCACCTGCCTGATTTTCAGGTGACCTCCTTTTGTACACATCCCCCCCCCACCCCTCACCCCACCTATGCTCATGTGTTTCAGGCACTAACTCCTGCATACACAGTTGCGGAAATTTACACATGCAAATCCCATTTGTCTACATGTTTTTATGAACAAAAAGAGCCCCACTTAAGGCCCCTTTGAAATCTAGGCACAGTGTATTCATGAGAATTGTGCTTGCAGGTGACTGACACGATATTATGTCAGGGAATCTTGGATGATTAACCCATAGCATCTTTTTGCAGCTTGATTATAAACCACAGTGCAGAGGAACTATATTTTCCTCTAAAGGTATGTCTATACTGCAGCAAATAGTGTGTTTTTAACTTGGGTTAGCTAACCCATGTCAGATAACTCAGGTTAAAACAGTGAAAAGATGGCAACTTAGTTTTTAACTCTGGTTAGCCGCTCAAGTTAAAGCCTATAGGGGGGTATGAAGTTGAACTCCAGTTACTAATGCAAGTTAAAAGCTGAATTGCCTTGTCTTCACTGCTATTTTAACCCAAGTTAGCTAATGTAGGTTAGCTGGCTTGAGTTAAGAACACAACTTTTATTTGCAAGCTAGACATACCCTACAATACTCATTGGCAACTCCCAATCTCAGCTGCATAGGTAAAAAGGATTAACATCTAGATATTTACAAAGCCTCAAAGGAAGTGACCTAGTTTGAACAAGGTTACTGGAATTAGTATTCTCCATACATATGTAAAAGAAAATAGTTTCTGAAAATACATGCTAACTTATGGACTATTATTACTAATTAATACTATCCTCCAGGCAGTACACTCCTTAGACTGTAATTTTTTTCTAGGTAAATATCCATTATTAATGTTTGAAACTATTTAGTCTATGGTGAAAAGACATTTAAAAATAAACAACTGATATATGCATTATACTTTTACAGAGACCTTCAAAGTCAATAGCACTTTCTATGTTGCAGGCACAGAACAACTGTGGGGCATGATTTTTGTTGTAAATAATGTATGTTATTCAGAAACTGGATTATTCATATGATAATTAGAGCCCTATGCCCTATTCACAACAGGAAAAGTTGGGGGTGGGGGGAATGGTTGAGGGGAAAAAGGGGAGAAAATTGTAAGAAAGCTTGACCTTCCTGACATCTATGCCAAACCTAATCATTTTCTACAACTGTAGTTAATTCCCCTAACCTTCTCTTCAGATTGAAAAAATGTAGGCCTGTGAACTGCTGCACCCTCACCAATAATGTAGTTTCCCCTAAA
Source organism: Eretmochelys imbricata (assembly GCF_965152235.1). NCBI lineage: Eukaryota > Metazoa > Chordata > Testudines > Cheloniidae > Eretmochelys > Eretmochelys imbricata. The sequence continues at coordinate 77,170,149 of NC_135577.1, forward strand.
TTTGTCATTAATTTCTTCCAAAATGTATCCATACTTGTTCTATCCAGTTTTATGAATATATCAGCTTCCTGAAGCTGAATGAAAACACAAGAATTTCAATAACCATCCTATGAAGTATCAATCTCTTGGATTTATTTCTTCCAATTTTTAGTAGTGGAATGATGCATCTACCTTAGCATTCTTGCATTTGGTTTGTTTGCTTAGTAGGCGGCTGCTAGTGAGTGTGTGAGTGACTATGTGAGTGTGTATATAAAGCCCTCAGAATTTATTTGAGATCATTGCCTAGACAATAGTTTCTCAAATACCTAAAACAGCCCAAGGTTAAATAACCTCACTGGCTAAAAGATCACACATGCATACGTTATGGATTAGGAGTTGTATGTTTAATCCTGAGAAATCATGTTATCATCACCTAAATTCTTGTACTTTAATGTGACAAGGCAAATAGTCTTGAATTATATTGGTCTTTTGGCTACCTATAATTTGGGGAAGAGAAATATATTGTCTAAATTATGGGTGATTAGGTGATAGCCAGTTTGCTTTACCTGGTATCAGAGATGTAGTCTCAACATTGCCTTCAACCTGGGAGTGATTTGACCTTCCCTGTGTTCAGCCATCCAGCTGGAATATGAATATATCAGTTGGTACGGAGACTGACAATTACCTCACCCACCTTGTCTCTCTTAATATCATCGGACAGACATGGCTACAACCCACACTACTTTACTTCTAGGGCTGGTAGCTAAACAAAACCGCTGCCTTCCCAAATAATTAAGTAAATTTTATAAAGTATTTGCAGTTTATTTGAAAATGTTTATCAACCTGATAATTAGATTAATTGGATGATTTGATATTAGCCCATTTTATTTGAATTTGATGTGCTTATGTGAATTTTAGTTTATTTTTTTTTGCTTAGTTATTTAGTTTAATTATCAAATATATACAATTGGAAACCTCTGAGATTTGGCTGTTTCTTTCCCAGATGTCAGGGTTCAGAACTGGAGGAGTTCTGGAGTAAATAACAGTCAGCCAATGCTGGGCCCCACCGAGTGGCTGTCCACAGAACTTCCCCCATAGTCCTCACATACTTGGAGCCTGAACAGGGCCACTATTAGAGGGACAAGGAGGGGGAGTAATACATTTTATTGGACCAACTTTTATCAGCTTTTGAAGAAAAGATGACTTGTGCATTGGTCATTTCTAAGGACCTAAAGGCTGACTAATTCCCCATGAGTCCATACATCTCACATAGTATATCATATTCACAGAGGTACAGGGATTATAAGAAGGAAACATTAATATGAAACCAATACTTACCCCTAATTCAAAGGTAGTGATGAAGAAATGTCAGTAACACAAGTAGCTGTTTATCAAATGAGTCGTAGTCATAGCTATGACAGCTAGAGAAGACCCACATGGCAAGCCAACTCACTAGTCTAGGGAAAGCTTAATCAAAATAGAAAAGTTAGAGGAATACTCATTTCCTCAGAAAAGAAAGAAAGAGAGGAACTGAAAAGAGCAATGAAAAATAAACATGTTGCTTACACGTGATGTTGAACTTTATATCCTCTGGAATTTCTTTAGTATGGAATCTTATTCAGTTTCAATATTCCCAAACTATTGAGCAGCAGCTGTGATGGGAATCTCCTTTTTGCGCCCGCCCCCCTCATATACCAACCAACAGGCAAGTCGTTCTTTGGACCTTATGGAGTATATAAGAGATGCAAGTAAGGGCTATAAAATAATATATTTGGTCATGTGGTGGTTAGTGGCGATAGATGAATTTTTGGCAGTTAGCCCAATATTATCCCAGTCTAGTTTTGTCAAAGCCATAATTCAAAGCCTACTCCCTAAGCCACATAAGGTTTATCCTTTTCTCAACAGGCCTTACACCCAGTTCTTACTTTGTGAACAGCTCACTCAGAGAAGAAGGCCAAGGGAGGAGCCTTTTGTATTATTTATCATTAGTCAATGGATAACAATGTTTTCAACTCTGTATGGGACAAGAGTGTGATACAGGCTCTATCCTCAAGGAACTGCACAAGACAAAACATACACATAGTGCACTGAGGGAGGAAATGGGAGACACAGGCTTTTCATTGTTTAAATTAAATAGGGTCAGAGCCTCAGCTGGTCCATTCAAGTCAATGGAGCTACTCTGAATTACCCCAGCTAAGAATCTGGGTTTATACCTTTGTGGAATGTTTTCACAATCACAGAAGGAAAATGTTCTATGGAGGGATTTGAAGTAGGCCCAGGAAGACTGTGTCAGAGCAGAGGTTCCAGAAATAGAACAGAGGCACAGAAGATAGCACAAAGACAAGAATGGAAGAATGGCACAAACAACTTTGTGGTCTCAGTGGAGCAAACTAGGCAGATAGTAGAAGATGAAAGCAAATACATTGGCTGGAGCTGAGGAAAACCTTGAAGGTAAGCACAAGTGGTTTAGCTGTGGTGCAGAATGTGAGCAGAGGGATTTCTAAAGGAAATGGTTATGGTCAGAGTGGGGTGGATTTTGTTCAGTAATATTGTTTCTGATTTCAGAGGGATTCAGCAGTGATGTCGTTTGGTTCCTAAGAAAGCATCCTATTGGGGGACATTTTCCCATTGACCCTTATGGTCTTCAGTTTTCATTGCTTCCTCCTAAAACGTGTCCCTCTGTCCATCACTCAAGCAGTAGCAGTTGTGAGAAAGAATGTGGAAAAGAACAGTTTCCCTTTAGACAGCAGAAGGGGCAGCAAGAGGGACAAAGAAAACAGATGAGACAACAGCAAACTGATTTACAGATTTTCTCATTTGAGGTGCACGATACAAAAACATTGCTGGTTATGATGTGCAGACTGAGGCTTGTCTATATATTTATAAATTAAGTGAAGTGCAAATCACACTAGAGGATTTATGCTAAGAGTGTTTCTAAAACACACCAGAATGAGTAGAATGTATCACCAACTACCTCCTACAACGACTACACATGTTCCACGGAAACATTTTTAATGGTGATACCATGCAGACATTCACTTGAGTCAGAGTGTAGGAAGTCTGTGATTAAATGAAAACTGGAACTGGATCTCCTAAAGTAACCCAGATCGAAACAGGCCTGGAATTTGAAGACATTTAGATCCAGATTCAGATCTTGATTTTGCGCCTCAGGACATTTCTACTAAAAACATGCATGGAAAAATAAATTATTGCCATACAGCAATGACAATACTTAGAAAAGTAGAGATTCATTAGTAAAACATGGATGCGTTAATTAACAAGATTTGACCATTTTTGACAGATAATGCAGAGTATAAATGTATTTTCACTTGGCCAGAAAATTTTACACTGGAAGAAATTTGGATTAGATATGGACTGACTGTCACCTGATACAATGTGTTGTGAAGTTTGAACAGCAGATGTCTCACCCAGGGATGCTTCCCTGCAGAAACAGCAGGAACCTCCTGTACACTCACTTTGCTTGGCATTCATTTCCCGACCAGCTGCCAATTTTAAACTATAGCAAGTCTCTCCGTTTATAGTCCTTTCAAGCTAAAATCTGTTACATTTGGGAAAAAATAGCAATACTTATGTAAATCAATAATTGCATTGTATGTAATACAGTAAATCCATAACATGCCTAGAGTGATGCTAACAACTTTGCGCACTGGTATGCTATCAAGCAATACGTACAAAGTGATTCATATGCGTCAACATCTGAATGTATCTTGTTCAAATACCCATTTTGTTTGGCACAAACAGCTCTCTTTGCATATTAGGGATAAATATAATTCTACTTTCTTCTTCAACAGATCTACATATTGTGGCTAAATCCCATTCATGTCAGAAGAAAAGGAGGACTTGTGGCACCTTAGAGACTAACAAATTTATTTGAGCATAAGCTTTCGTGAGCTACAGCTCACTTCATCAGATGCATTCAGTCTGAATGCATCTGATGAAGTGAGCTGTAGCTCACGAAAGCTTATGCTCAAATAATTTTGTTAGTCTCTAAGGTGCCACAAGTCCTCCTTTTCTTTGTGCGAATACAGACTAACACGGCTGCTACTCTGAAACCTGATTCATGTCAGAGTTCTTCTATGTTTTAATTTTACTAGACAATGGGTCACAGATGCCATTCACCCAAGCCTTCAGCCACCTGCCTGAGTTGCTGGGCAGTGGCCAAGACCCATTAAAATATTTGTGGACATCATCAAACATTTTTTTCCCTCATTAGCCAAAATCACTAGCTACTTTTGAAAATCTTGGATATACCTATCTATCTATATCTATCTACATCTATTCAAAATTAGTGGTTATTTATACATAATAAAACATTGGATGTTTGTGGGAAATTTCTAGGTGACATGAAAATAGTAGAATTCTTTAAACAACCTTTCCATCTATATGCTATTCTTCCAGATATATGCAGGCATTAAGTCCTTTTTTTACTCATTCCATCATTTTTGAATGTTGTCTTTTGACCCAGTGTATTGCTGTATTTCTTAGTGCCAACAAAAGACCCAATTCTGAAAAATTGCTTTGGTGCCTATTGATTTCCACTTTTGCATGAATCAAAAACCAGCAGTACTACTGAATTATTTTAAATACCACCTCATGAAAGATTCCAGATTGATAGCCCTGGAGATTTAATGGCCATTGAGTGAGTGAATTAGAGTCAATTGTGTTGCTATTTTGTTCTGTGGACTCCAGCACTACACACTAGGAACTGGAATAAGACACCAAAATATTTTGCATAGGCCTCTAAACAGCCCATAGATTATAAATTTCAGTAACAGGAGAACAGACATATATTAGCTTGAAACTGGTAGCTGCAATATAGAGGCTCTGTCTCTACAGGTTTTATGCCATATTAACATTCCTATGAGCCATCCCATCCTTCAAGACGTAAGTAATTTTTTTTAATAATTAAAGCTAATAATGAATGCATTTGGGTACAATCCTAGAATGTTTATGATGAAAATCAATGTAATAAGCAAAACTAGAGAGGTATGTTGTTGGCAGTTTAGTTTCCCAGGAAAGCATAGCTCAAATGCAGTTTTTATATCTGAGGTTGACTGAGGTATCAGGGCATGTCTATACTTACCGTGGATCGACTGCCACAGCGGTTGATCCACTGGGGGTTCAGTGAAGACTTGCAAAATTGACTGCAGATCACTCTCCCATCAACTGGGTCGGGTAGACACCTCAGTAAGTCAACCTAAGCTACGTCGTTGACTCCAACACATTATTCACGTAGCTGGAGCTGTATAACTTGGGTCGAATTAACCCCATAGTGTAGACCTGCCCTGAGTTCAAATAGTGAGTTTCTGGCTCAGTCATGATTTAAGCCAGTAATCATTCTGATTTCTAGTTCTTTGTTCAATATAATAGACTACATGTCCTCCCCATTTTTTTAATAGAAAGTTCTCTATCATTCCTGAGGAAACTCTGAGGATCTTCCCTTATTTTTTCTTTTAAAGGTGTAGAGGTAAAGCCTAGGCCGAGCATTGGCTAGGCTCTCTTTCACACATATCAGTGTCATTATTTATTTGACAAGAGAGGTTACTACTGAATGTCAGGCATCACTTTTGTCTCTACCACACACACTAGTACTGTGTTATTATTGGAATATCCTTATAATTTAAAACCATTTGCCCTGTTTTTAATGCTACTTCTCACCATTAAACTGATACTGTTGGACTTTTTCATTATTATTTTAATTAAAGGAACCTATTGCGTCAGGCAGGTGGCAAGTAGCAGGTTCATGGGGCAACATAAATGTGGCAATTATTCTAACTTTTTTCCCCATTGAGAGAATGCAATAAAAGGGCCACTGGACATTTCAAATATTGATTATGGGTAACATTTCAAAAATGCCTAAGTCACCAAGAGCCTAAATCCCATTTTCAAAAGTAATTTAGGCACTCAGAGCCAGATTTTTAATGGTATGTAGGAGACTAAAGATGTTGATAGGCCCCTGGTGTCTAAGTAGGTTAGTCCCCTAACTCACATTAAAATCAATAGGACTTCAGGTGCTTTTGAGAACCTCACTACACACCTATCTGCATCTTGAGAAGTTGAAAAAATTACTTTATGTGACTAGTTAACACATGGTGAAACAGGATTTTTTTTTCAAATGCTTTGATTTCTGAGTCCAAATCTAGTTGAGATGCTAGTAAGAGATTTTTCCTTGCATGATACAAAACAAAATCATTCACCTCTTTGATTCTGCAGATAAATAGCCTTGAAGAGTTCTCTTTTGGTAACATTTCCTCCCTTCACATCATTCTCACAGGTTATATATGTGGTTTACAGAAGCCCTGTGACTTAAGAAGTGGCAGGAGAGAAAGCTAGAGTTCCAACAACACAAACCTCAAAAACTCAGATTGCGGCATTGAGAATTTTTAACCTTTCCCCCAATAACAGAGAGAGAGGTGAAGAAGCCATTATTTGCCAAGACATCAGCAAAATCTTGTCCAGCAGAATTGTTTAAATGGCAGGCAGTCTAGTGAATTGACTTGTCTTAACTTGGTTTCCGTGTTTTAGTTTCTTCTTCTCCAAAAAGTACAAAATGAGTATTTACTCTTCCTCAACAAGTAATCACTATGTTCCATCTTTGTTCTCCTCATGCTTAGTGTGTACGTACCGCTACAACCAGAGACAGTGAGATGCTTCTATCTGCCGTGTCACCAACATGCAGATGAAACTCAGAACTATGTGCCCTTTTTGTTGGATTTATATAGTGTGGGCTTGCTGCTCTCCTGTTGTCTGACTGAGGTAGCAAAACAGGTATTAGCAAACTATGCTTTAGCCAGATAAGACACAAGTGAGGCTAGCAGGTAAGAGAATGCATTGAGAGGAATGGTCCGGGGCTATGAATGTGCCCCGCTGCATGGGTATGTCAGTAAGATATTTGGCCTGGCCTCTACTCTTCTTCCCACCAATTCTGTCATACGCACGCCTTTTCATTGCTCTTCAGAGTCTTAGCTTAAATATTAGTTGACTATATTATTTTTGACAGCATGTGTATATCAATGGGGAGTTTATGAGGAAATAGGGATCTGATAGATCAGTGTTATTGTTGAGACTTGGATTATAAATGTACTAACCGGTATCTTCTTATCCAAATCTCTGTAAAGAGACTAAGGTTTAAGAGACTTTAAAATATTCTGCTTTGCATTTTTCATCTCTGTCTTTAATTACTGGTTGCACAAATGAAATTATGTTTACTGCTTTTATTTGCCTTGGGAGCTGCCTTTTTATCTATTTGTCTATACTGGTTTTTATATTGCACACATCACCATGATATCAGAGTGCCTTTGAGTTCCATGTTTTCTAATAGAATTTAAACACCCAATATCTTCACATCAACCATTAATTTATAGCAATAGTGATATAACCATAAAAATAGCACACCCAGTCTCTGTGTGTTTTGATATACTGAAATGTATTAGAACTTTAGTATAGTTCTGTATGTGTTATTTTATATATAATTAGTAATCAAAGAATAGAAGGCAAACTTCAGAAAATTAGCTGCTTAATATGATTTTCATGAGAATTTTTTTGGTGAGGGTTAAAAATCATTTGACTTCAAACTCTTTCCCATCATCTGTACTTTATTCCTCAAGATATAAATCTATTTTGTAATTATTCCACTCTTCTTATCTCAGAAACTTTGCCTGACACACCATTCCATATGTTTATGATTCTCTGAATGAAAAAGTGTTTTCTGACAACCATCCAGATTTTCCTTTAATTTCCATTTATGCCTTATTGTTTTATAATGTTCAACTGAAAATATATGTTACAATATTGTGTGACATTATCTGTATTACTTAAGGTTTTATATACCCATACATCAACCAAACATCAGATAAATCTCATGCTTCTCCATTTTTTCTCTACATCTTCTTTTCCAGAGCTGTATAGGTAATAGATTTAATTTAGTCCATATGACAAGTTGACTTTAAGCATTTTTACCAACCTAGGACAGAATATTTCTACATTTTGGATTGAATCCATTTGAAAGAGTGAGCTGAAAATATACTTTGTTAGGACTTCTGAACAACAAAAGGATATTTAACACTACACAGATTTGTTTATAGAATGAAACAGGTCTAGTAAACTTTGCAAATACGGGGATTGATCTAGCAGCCATTACTCAGGTGAAACTTCCACTGAGCAAGGGCTGAAGGATTGGACCTACAGTATATAATGGTACCTGACTAACTTGCTGGGCTTGCTAATAAATAACTAAGTTACACAGAAAAGGTATTTAGATGATTTGTAATCCTGAAATAATGGCTTCTAAATAGTTAAGATTACTTTGAGAGATGAGAGCCTTCTTCTCCTATATGCCATATGCCAGCAAGGGACAAAAATCAATCTTGTAAATGCTCTGATTACTTGTGCTGCAAGTTTCTTGTCAGCAGATTCAAAATGTGCAGTGGAATGAATCTTCTGCAAGGTAGAGGTGCTGTCTACCAGCTGAACATCTTTCCCCCTTCCCCCACCTTAACTTCCTCTGGAATATGTGGTTGTGATAAATTAGAAGAGGGGAAAATACAAGACTCTTTGGTACAACAATTTTAATCCTGTACTATAAGTGCAGAGGGAAGGTGACACCAATTCTGATGCTTTCCTGTTGAAAAAATGCACACTTGGATACGAGATGCAAGCAAGTTAAAGAACAAATTAAGGAATGTCTTTTGTCAACCTAAATACAATGCTACTTATTTGAATGTAAACAAAAACAATGTATTCAGAGGACAAGGTTTAAATACATTACAATTTCTGATTCAAGATGATGAAAGGCTAGAAATAAGCTCAGGCTGAAACAATGTCCTTATTACAGATAAGCCTGAAACAAAACCCTATCTCTAAACCACACACACCTCCCAAATTTGGGAAATGTTTGAAATCTAAATCCTGAACTGAATCAAAATTTGGGAAACAGTCCTTATCTTTAAAGGTCCAAACCAATCCCCAGATCAAAGAATTGCTGAACTCTTGGAAGTCTGAAATCCAGATTTTGATTTTGATTTTGAAGCTTGACTGTCTCTCTAAATCCTTATGAAAGAAAAAAAAAGGGTAATCCTCTCAAATTTGGGCATGAGCTTAAGAAAAATATCATAGGAAACTGATTTATAAGAATATAAAAATGGCTATACTGGGTCAGACCAACGGTTCATCTAGCCCAGTATCTTGTCTTCTGACAGTAGCCAGTGTCAGATGATTTAGAGGGAATGTTCAGAAAAGGAGAATCATTAATTGCTCCATCCCCTGTCAACCAGTCCCAGCTTTTGGTAGTTAGAAGTTTAGGATATCCAGAGCATGGGGCTGTGTTGCTGATAATCATGGCTAATAGCCAATGGTGGACCAATCCTCCAGGAACTTATCTAATTCTCTTTTGAACCTAATTATACATTTGGCCTTCACAATTTCGCCTGGCCATGAGTTCCATAGGTTGACTGTGCATTCTGTGAAGAAGTACGTACTTATATTTGTTTTAAACCTCATGCCTATTAATTTAATTGTGTGAAGACTGGTTCTTATGTTATGTGAAGGGGTAAATAACACTTCCCTTTTTACTTTCTCCACACCATTCATGATTTTAGAGACCTCTATCATATTCCCCCCTTAGTTATCTTTTTTTTTTTAAATGACCAGTCCAAGTCTTTTTAATCTGTCCTCATATGGAAGCTGTTCCAGACCCTAAATCATTTTTGTTGCCTTCTCTGTACCTTTACCAATTCCAATGTATTTTTTTGAGATGGGGTGACCAGAAATGCATGCAGTATTCAAGATTTGGGCATTAGATAGATTTATATAATGGCATTATGATATTTTCTGTCTTATCTATCACTAACATTGGTTCCTAACATTCTGCTAGCTATTTTGACTGCCACTGCACATTAAGTGGATGTTTTCAGAGAACTATCCATGATGACTCCAAGATCTCTTTTTTGAATGGTAACAGCTAATGTAGAACCCATCATTTCATATTAATAGTTGGGATTACGTTTTCTGGTGTGCATTACTTTGCACTTATTAACACTACATTTCATCTGCCATTTCGTTGCGCAGTTACCCAGTTTTGTGAGATCCCTTTGTAACTCTTCGCTGTAAGCTTTAAACTTAACCATCTTGAGTAATTTTATTTTGTCTGCAAACTTTGCCACCTCATTATTAACCCCTTTTTCCGGATGATTTATGAACAGCACTGGTCCTGGTATGGATCCTTGAGATGAACCTGCTATTTACCACTTTCCATTGTGGAAATTGACCATTTATTCCTAAGCTTTGTTTCATATTTTTTAACTATTTACTGATCCATGAGAGGATCTTCTCTTTTATGTTATGACTCTTACTTTACTTAAGAACCATTGGTGAAGGACCTTGTCAAAGGCTTTCTGAAAGTCGAAGTACACTGTATCAGCTTGCTTGTTGACACCACCAAAGAATTCTAATAGATTGGTGAGGCATGATTTCCTTTTACAAAAGCCACATTGACTCTTCCCCAACATATCATATTCATTTGTGAGTCTGATCATTCTGACCTTTGCTACAGTTTCAACCAATTTGCCTGGTACTGAAGTTAGGCGTACCATTCCGTACTTGCCAATGTTACCTCTCAAACCTTTTTTTAAGAACCAGCATAACATTAGCTATCCTCCAGTCATCTGGTACAGAGGCTGATATAAGCAATAGGTTACACACTACAGCTGGTAGCTCTGCAATTTCATATTTGAGTTCCTTCAGAATTCTTAGGTGAATATCATCTGCTCCTGATTTATCACTGTTAAATTAATCAATTTGTTCCACAACCTGCTCTATTGACACCTCAAGCCGGGACAGTTCCTCAGATTTGTCACCTAAAAAGAATGGCTCAGGTGTGGGAATCTCCCTCACATCCTCTGCAGTGAAGACCAATGCAAACAATTTATTTAGTTCCTCTGCAATGCTGTTCCTTTAGCATCTTGATTGTCCAGTGGCCACACTAACTCTTTGGCAGGCTTCCTGCTTCTGGTATACTTTTAAAAAATTGCTTGTGTGTCTCACATGGGCAGCAGGTGACCCGGCCATTGGGATAGACTAGCCCTCAGCCCCTCCCTTTGTGCCTGAGGCCCCACCCCTCCCCTTCCCCTTTTGCCTCCCTCCCCCACAGGATCCCAGAGCACCCCACACTGCGGCCCCCAGCTGTAGTGCCAGGCGGCCAGCCCCAGAGCACTGGGTGGCATGGCTGCAGCACCCCCAGCCCTCATGCACTGGGCAGCCAGCCCCAGAGTACTGGCAATGCAGCCACAGCATCCTCAGCCCCGGTGCTCCAGGTGGCCGGGCAGAGCAGTCTGAGCACCAAGACGGTAGCACAGCCCAGCCGCCCCAAGTCCCTGTGGGAGCCAGGCCGTCCAGCCCCAGCCTGGGCAGAGCGCTGGGAACTGCAGGACGGCGCGTGGCCTGGAGGAGCAGCACGGGCAGGGCCATGTTAGGCTATTTGGGAAGGCACAGCCTCCCCCAGCCTACAATACCTGCCACCCATGGTGACTTAGTTTTTGTGTCTTTTGCTAGTTGCTCTTCAAATTATTTTTTGACCTCCCTAATTAAATATTTACATTTGGCTTGCCAGAGTTAATGCTCCTTTCGATTTTCCTCACTAGGATTTGACTCCCAATTTTTAAAGGATATCTTTTTGCCATTATCTGCTTCTTTTACTCTGCTGTTTAACCATGGTGGCTTTTTTTTTCTTTTTGTTTTCATACTGTTTGTCTTTTTATTTGGGGTATACCTTTATTTTGAGCCTTTATAATGGTGTTTTTAAATCATTTCCATGCAGATTTCAGGCATTTCACTCTTGTGGCTGTTCCTTTTAATTTCTATTTTACTAGCGTCTTCATTTTTTTATAGTTCTCTTTCTTGAAGTTAAATAGTCTATGGTGGGTTTGTGCATCCCTACAAGGATGTTAAATTTAATTACATTATGGCAGCGGTGTGCAACCTGCAGCCTGCGGGCCGCACACTGCCCGTCAAGATAATCCACTGGCAGGCCACGAAACAGTGTTTACATTGACCACCCACAGGCACAGCCTCTCGCAGCTCCCAGTGGCTGCAGTCTGCCGTTCCCAGACAATGGGAGCTGCAGGAAATGGTGCAGGCCACAGGGACGTGCTTGCCACCACTTCCCACAGCTCCCATTGGCCGGTAATGGCGAACCGTGGCCACTTAGAGCTGTGGGCAGCCATGCCTGTGGACGGTCAAGGTAAACACTGTCTCACGGCCTGCCAGCGGATTATCTTGCCAGACCGCAGGTTGCCCATCGCTGCATTATAGTCATTAGTACCAAGCAGTTCAGCTATATTCACCTCTTGGACCGGATCCTGTTGGTCACTTACGACTAAATCAAGAGTTGATTGTTCCTTTATGGGTTCAAAGATTAGCTGCTCCAAGAAGCAGTCATTAAGGATGTCTAGAAATTTTATCTTTGTAGCCCATCCTGTGGTGACATCTACCTAGTCAAATATGGGTATTGAAATCCCCCATTATTATTAGGTTTTCTTTTTTTGTAGCCTCTTTAATATCCCTGAGCATTTCACAGTCACCATCACCCTCTGCTCAGGCGGTCGGTAGTATACTCCTACTGCTATACATAGAGAGTCTATAGTGCAGTTTGAGTCATTTAAGGTTTTTTATTATATTCTTTCATGTATAGTGCCACTTACCCACCAACTCGACCTACTCTGACATTCCTATATATTTTATACCCTAGTATTACCATGTCTCATAGAATCATAGAATCATAGAATATCAGGGTTGGAAGGGACCCCTGAAGGTCATCTAGTCCAACCCCCTGCTCGAAGCAGGACCAATTCCAAGTTAAATCATCCCAGCCAGGGCTTTGTCAAGCCTGACCTTAAAGACCTCTAAGAAAGGAGATTCTACCACCTCCCTAGGTAACGCATTCCAGTGTTTCACCACCCTCTTAGTGAAAAAGTTTTTCCTAATATCCAATCTAAACTGCCCCCACTGCAACTTGAGACCATTACTCCTCGTTCTGTCATCTGCTACCATTGAGAACAGTCTAGAGCCATCCTCTTTGGAACCCCCTTTCAGGTAGTTGAAAGCAGCTATCAAATCCCCCCTCATTCTTCTCTTCTGCAGGCTAAACAATCCCAGCTCCCTCAGCCTCTCCTCATAAGTCATGTGTTCTAGACCCCTAATCATTTTTGTTGCCCTTCGCTGGACTCTCTCCAATTTATCCACATCCTTCTTGTAGTGTGGGGCCCAAAACTGGACACAGTACTCCAGATGAGGCCTCAACAATGTCGAATAGAGGGGAACGATCACGTCCCTCGATCTGCTCGCTATGCCCCTACTTATACATCCCAAAATGCCATTGGCCTTCTTGGCAACAAGGGCACACTGCTGACTCATATCCAGCTTCTCGTCCACTGTCACCCCTAGGTCCTTTTCCGCAGAACTGCTGCCTAGCCATTCGGTCCCTAGTCTGTAGCGGTGCATTGGATTCTTCCATCCTAAGTGCAGGACCCTGCACTTATCCTTATTGAACCTCATCAGATTTCTTTTGGCCCAATCCTCCAATTTGTCTAGGTCCTTCTGTATCCTATCCCTCCCCTCCAGCGTATCTACCACTCCTCCCAGTTTAGTATCATCCGCAAATTTGCTGAGAGTGCAATCCACACCATCCTCCAGATCATTTATGAAGATATTGAACAAAACCGGCCCCAGGACCGACCCTTGGGGCACTCCACTTGATACCGGCTGCCAACTAGACATGGAGCCATTGATCACTACCCGTTGAGCCCGACAATCTAGCCAGCTTTCTACCCACCTTATAGTGCATTCATCCAGCCCATACTTCCTTAACTTGCTGACAAGTTAAGTTGTCACAAGTTGTCTCACTGATTATCATCAGTCCACCAAGTTTTTGTGATGCCTATTATATCAATATCCTTATTTATATGAGGCACTCAAGTTCACCATCTTAGTATTTACATTTCTAGCATTATATATACACAAGTGCATACAAAATTTGTCAATATTTAGTTGTCTGTCTTCATGTGATGTAATTGTATGTGACTCTTTTTCATTTGACTGTTTCTCTTCAGTCCAAGCCCTGCATGTAGAACTGGAAGCATTTCAGAGAATGCTACCGTGGAGGTCCTGGACTTTAATCTCAACCTAGCAGTCTACATTTGGCCTTCAGGACCTCTCCGCTACCTTTCACTATATCATTGTTACCTACATGTACCATAACCGCTGGCTCCTCCCCAGGCGTGCACTTTAGTTATCTAGACATCTTGAGAGGTCTGCAACATTTACACCCAGCGGGCAATTCACCATGCAGTTCTCCTAGTCATCACAAACCCATCTATCTATATTTCCAATAATTGAATCCCCCATTACTATTATTTTTCTCTTCCTAGTAACTAGGTCCCTTCCCCCAGAGGGTATACTCAGTGCAAAAGCATACCATGACATCATCTGGTCGGAAGATCCCAACCATGGGATCATTTCCCTCCACTCAATCTTGACGTTTTTCTTCCCCAAGACATTCATCCTTCTCAACAACACTGTCAGACTGGAGGCAGGATTGCGCTACTGTCTCTCTGAAAGTCTCCTCTATGTACATCTCTGTCTCCTTTAGCTCTTCTAGTTCAGCCACTCTAGTCTCAAGAGCCTATATTAGGTCTCTGAGGGCCATGAGTTGCTTGCACTGAATACACACATACACCACATGCCCCCAAGGCAGGTAATCATACATGCTGCATTCAGTGCAATAAACTGGATAGCCCCCACTCAGCTGCTGGACTTCTGCCTGCATTATTTTTACTCTTGCTGGTTTTTGTTTGTTTGTTCTTTGTTTTTTGGGGGGTAATTGACCTAAGCTTAGAGTATCTGCTTCTCATGCTCACTCTCTAAACTCCCTCACCAAACTCACCTGTTTGCTAGCTCCTCTGGTTGCTTAGGACCTGGCTTTTTAAAATCCTGTTCTTCTGGAGTTAGCTCTGCCCACTTGTCAAGGGATCTGAAAGGGATCAGGGATCAAAAGGTAACAGGCTGGAGCCTGTTTAGTAAGCTCTCAACCTACATAGGCTATTAAAGCAGGTGACGGTTTGAAAACCAAATAGGATCATGCATTTAAACATATCTAGAATGGAATATATGGTCTCCCAAGATCATCCATGCTCCCTCAAGTTCTACATTATGGTGACCCACTGTCTAAAAAGGACTGGACTCAATTCTTTTCAGAGCTCATCAGTATCACACCAAGGACAAGAATGAGTGGCTCAAAGGCAAACTGAGGTTCTGCCTCCTCCAGGGGGCTAAACATTTTGCTTGCACAGAACTACCAGCCCCTAGTGACCCTTGGAGAAATGGAAAACTTGAACCCAAAACGACCTCCCCTAAACAGCCACATAATAGTCTGCCATTAAACCACATGGGTGTCTATATTTTGGTGTATAGGTGTGCTGGACATGTCAGAGTCAAATTAGCAAGTCTATGCCTCAAGTCCTAGGAGTGGGATGAAGTGAAAGCTTTCAGGTCTCATGGATGAACTTCCTACATTCATAAATAACCTTTTATATTTCTGATCTCCTGGTATGGCTACCTGCCCCCAGCTACTGGGAGGGGAGATGTATCTTCCCTCCCACCCTGAGATATGGAAAAGAAGATCATATCTTCTTGCTGTTGAGAGAAATGGAGATTTCTTCTTTGAATCAGCTGCTGTCCACTCACTCTACCCACACTCTCTGTACCACCACTTCTGTACCACCACTAATTAGTGCTTCACTCCCTCCCCAGTATTCTTCAGGCAGAGAACAGCATTGATTAGCCCTGGAAAAGAGGAGTGAGCTGCATAAGTAACACTCCCACAATAATGCCCTTCATACTTAACCCCCAGAAACCCAGAAAAGAAGTTAGGAAACTGAGGGAACAGACTAGAGTATTAAAAACTGAGGCCCCCAGCCTAAACTTGACCAAAGGAGAACACCACTGCTCTGCACTTAACATTTTCAAATGTTAAGCACTGAACTCTCACAATACCTCCATGAGGTAAGTAAGTAATGAGACCTTAGCTTCCCATTTTACAAATGGTTAGTTTTGGTATAGGGGGATTTTGTTTTGTTATTTTATTCTGCTATGATTTCAAGTCAACCTTTTGTCAAACTGGAAGTCATTTGCAACTTAGCTGAGATCTTATGTTCTTATCTGCTTTACAAAAGGTTACAAGTTCCTGTAAACAGCAGATGAAGTTGGGACAGCTGACAATCTTAATTCTAACTGGGTAATGAACAGATACTCAGTTCATCTCTTCATTTGCTGAACCTTAACACCAATATAAGCTTTGAGCTCTAGATGTTCCACGTTTTATACTAAATTTAAAATTATTTTCTTTTGCTTTTTATTTTTAAATGAAACAAAGATTTGTCCCTATGGGAGCTATGTTTTAAATATGATACTACACCTATTCCTGCCTCCCTCTGATATCTGAGAGCCTGAAAAACATGTATATCTACCTGTATATTTTACATACATGACTGCCTGTGCCCCCCACCTGCCTGCCTGACCCCCAGCTAAAACAGAAATAGCTTAATTAACACCTTACGCAAGTAAGGAGGTATAAAATGGTCTGTGTTGAACTCCCCTAAGCCTACTTACACCCACTTACCAACAAGTCAGCTGCGTAAGCATGTCTGAATTGGTAGAACACACCTCGAGGAAACTGAAGGGCGTAAGAAAGCTAAAATACTTAAGAATCTGTAAAATTCAAGAGGGGGACTAAGATTTACCCCCTGCTGTCAGCTATTTTCATTGTTACACTCCTGTCTTCTACCATATTAGACTCCATTTACTCATTGAGCCGTATTCAGAGAGATGTGTAACTTGCAGGGGGTGGGGCATAGGTTTAAGGGCCTCATTAAGGGGAAAAGAGATCACATCAGCTGTGCAATGTTCAGTGGGCCACATCATCAATCCTTTTGGGCAGGCTAACTGGCAGTACTGAATGGAAAAGGCTGGAAGAATGGCCATACTTTTTCACACTGTCTAGTGATCCATAGGAAATGGCTCTCATACACCATCGATTTTAGGCCATACAAATAATTCGGTTGTGTTCATGCCTGTGCACATCATCCTGCAGTGGTAACAGAGATCACAAATTTGCCATGATGTTGCTGGCTGTCCCCTGCCCTACGCACGCCCCTACCACCCCATGTAAAAAAGTACGGAGGCAGAGTTACAGCTGCTCAAATAATAAATAACTTGCACTGAAGCTTGCATCATAGCTTATGCTGCTTTGATACAGTTATTCCTGTAGACAGCCTGTTCCCCAACTGTTCCCCCTTCTTCTTGCTCTGCTCCTGGCAGTGTAGAGCTCATGCATTGCTGCTAGAAGTTTTGTCTCATCTCAAAGAATAAAAATTCTCATGAATTGTAGCCCAGTGATAACAGGGTGGTATGATCCAGCACAGAAAACCCAAGATCTTAATAACAAGCTTTTAAAATGGCAGTTTATTTGTTTGTTAGTTTATAGATCAACTGCATTACTGCAGACTACTTGATAATTAGGGGGCTGGTCTTTCAATCACATCCAAATGTGTCTGCTCTCATGAAGGTCATGTGACAGTGGTTAGTTGAGAAAAGGATTAAGTGTTTAAGAAGGAAATGGGAAGGCTCACTTTGGACATTGACATCTAGCGTCCCTCAGCCTGAGCAAACTGCACATAAGATTTTAGTTTAGGCCCTGCTTGGATTGAAGTTGCCCCTACAGGATTATGGAGAACAAGTTAAAATAATTCTCCCAACACTGTCACCAAAAGAAAGAAAACGAAGATGCTGTATGGATTACACTAAAGGGAGATATCAAACTTGGCCATAGTATTTGAATTGCAAAGTAGCAATCAATTAGTTTATCGTTAATCAGATAATTTTGGGGTTCATGAATAATATGAAATGAAAAGTAGAAATAACTAGCAGGACAATTTTCAGGAACCATCTCAGCTTTATAAACTAATCCTCCTCTAATGGCCCTTTTTAATGTAATTTATAGGTTCATCATTACCCTTTTTGTATTAGTAATTATTTCTAAAATACCAAAGAACCATCTTTTTTTCCAAGGTCCTTTTTTGTGCCTGATTTACAGCTAGGCTTACGTTGGACTCTGTCTTTCTGAGGTTTGACATTTCAAAATATTTATAGCTCTTTTACATTAATGCCTTTCTCATGACTCTGAAGGTGACCGTTATTTCTTTCATCTTATTGTAATTAGATGGATCAACTATTGCTTTATTATTTCTACTATTTATCTGTGCAGCACATTAAAACATTCAGATTAGAAAGTGATATTGAGCATGCTATGAACTATAACAAACAAATATTTCCTAAAACATAGGGTACACTTGATGCATCAGCGAAGAAACTGTTCCAAGCGAAAGCACAAAATCTTTAATATTTTATTGATCAGATCTAAACCTTCTGCCCAAAGTGGCAATTAAATTTCAATTAAACTGACTGAAAGCATCATATTAAATTTCAGCACTTTACGAGCTA
This sequence comes from Eretmochelys imbricata, assembly GCF_965152235.1. Lineage (NCBI taxonomy): Eukaryota > Metazoa > Chordata > Testudines > Cheloniidae > Eretmochelys > Eretmochelys imbricata. The sequence continues at coordinate 77,188,698 of NC_135577.1, forward strand.
TCAGATAATGCTGCAGGACAAATCTTTAGTATGATCACACTCTTTTCAAATTATATTATCCTGTTCATTCACAATAAAAGTGACAGTTTTAGGTATACTTTCAATATTTCTTGAATATAAACCCTCTAATGAACACATTTTATTGCCTTTAAATCAATTATTATTGGATATTTTAATAAAGTGAATTGAGCACTTTGTTTTACACACTGCTTAGAAGTTATTATATTTTGCAGTCAGCACAGCAAAGAACCATAACAGTATGACAGAAATAGCCAAATACCTAATATTATATTATAAATTTAATCAAGCTTTTTACAGTGATGAATATGCTGTGTTCCATTTCACAACCTCTAATGATGCACCATGTTAATTAGTAATTGATTAATTCTTTGAGATTTTGGTCTCAGTTCCTGCAATACCGCTCTCACTTCACTAAGATAATGTAGTCAAAATTACAGGAATAAAACATTGAATGCTTTAAAGACATTATTACATTTAAAGACTAAAATATTTTATTACTATTACTCCATCTTCTCTTAATTGTACATATATCTTTTTAAATATAAATACTTCTATAATCAGAAATATTTCATGAGACATAAAATAAGCACGAGGCAAATCTAACACAATACTGTCCATAGCCAAATTTCATAACTTTGTAATTGTTTGGACATGCTGAACTGAATAACATTTGCCTTCTTTTGTAAATAGAAATCTGTATTCCATACTGATGTTGAAAGGATGTCGTATCATCATTTATTATGGATGACTAATTTAAAATAATTATCCACAGAGGAGTTCAAGATTTTTCTGTAATTTTTCAAGCACATAACGGTCATCATACACTGCAATTACTGTCCTCCAACCCCCAAATTCCTTCCTTCTGCATCTACACATTCCTAAGGTAAGCAAGCAGATGAACATTTATATATGAGACCAGCCCTTCAGCCTAATAAGGACTGATCACATGACCATAAACAGACTTTGTGTAGTGACTTAACTCTTTAAAGTTGTACTAATTATCATTATTTTGCTCAGGCCCCAGGAAGAGCAAAATAGCAGGACTGAAGACAATTTCCACACCAGACAGAATCCAGCTGTCCCTTGAAGCAAACCGACTCCATCTTCTCTAATAGTAACTTTGTTACATTTTCTCTCCTTTTTTTCCCCCTGCCGTCAGTTTTTCAAGGACGAGAAAAGGAAACTTTTTTCTTCAGGTAGAGAAAAGCAAAACTCAATGAAGGTAAATATGAAAAAAACATGTTTGTTTATAGGGACATGTTGCTGGCACTTTAAACAGAGAATTTACAGTCTGAGGCATGTATTTTGCTGACAAAGAGCACAGTATTTCAGAGATGGCATTACTTTGTATGAATAAGTATATTTTGTTTATTTTAAACACCTTTTTTCCCCCCATTCTATTATACTTTCCTCTTGGGAATAAAGTGAAGAATTAGATGTTTAAGGCAAAGGGTTTTTTGCAAACTAGTGAAGCTGTCAAAACCGTTTGGTTTGGTTGGCTCCCCCTTTCTTATTTTGCAGTACATACCGTTATGAGACAGATCCTGCACAGGGTCAACCAGTGCTTAAGCGGCTAAGTAAGGAATGGGCCTCCAGAGCAGGTGCTCAAGCTGCCTCAGCAGGCATGGATAGCAAATGCCACCTCAAACACAGACTCACACACACGTACTCACACCTCCCCTGACCCTACACTTCCTGGCTTGGCTACCATGAAAATACCATGAAAAGGGGGCATGCTTGAGGAGAAGGGCAGGTGGATCTTCGAGGAAATCCTATCCTGGGCTGCACAAATGAGCAATGGCTGTCTTTTTAAACAAATGTACTCCTGCTCTCCAGTATAAGCCAGGCCCTTCCTCATTCCCAGCATTGCAGCTAATTGATGTGGCTGTGTGCAGTGAGCATACAACGGGGGATACCATACACTGACAGCTCCCAGGCCTCTTACTCCTAATTGCAGACTGTCTCGTGGTATTTGTTAAGGCTCTCTCCCTTTAACTAATGAGTGTTCTAGGTACGGAGAAGAAACCACATAGAACAGCTGTTTATTTCTCATTGGAAAGTACTCAAATATCATGGTGACAAACACCGTATAGGAGCATGAATAGACTAGACTAGAATACTGTATAGGGCTGTTGGATTAACTGTAGTAAACTGGAAGCTAGCCCTACATATGGGATTTGTGATTGGGTGAAGATGGAGTCAGTATCCCCATCCACCCACCCAGTTAACCAGTGTTCCACCAGCCAGCTGTTCACATAAGTATCAGCGTATTTGTTATACAAGGATATGGAATAGGTCTATGATTAACTATAAAGGCATAAAATTTCCCTTACTCATGCCGGTAAGCCTTGACCATTTTTCAAAGAGCAGGATCAGGCCATGGATATGGAAAAATCTATGCAAATGTCGGACAGCTCCTAAATATATTAATCCCCTGGATGTGATCTAAGAATAATTTTAGTTGCATTTTAATGGAGCTATTGAGTGATTTTTATCATTGAATTTTATTTGACTGCAGTGGAACTCTGCAGGAAACTGCTACGTTTATATGATAATGGAAAGAGAGAGAAAGGAGATGGGGGTGGGTGGAAGGCAAAAAGCTTGCATTGGTTTGAAAGTAGTTTGCATTTTATTGAATCCTTACAATTCATTCTAGCGTAGCTTTGTTGTTTGAGCCAATCCTTTTGAATATACCATAATAATCAAACTTTTGCAGATACTTCAAGTACATTTGAAACTGCCACTAAATCAGAAATGCTGAACCAAAGTCAACTTCATTGTACTGTCCTTACTCATCTCTAGTGATATGCTGGATTTATTTGTGATGCCAAGAAAAGAACTATGAATTTTGGTCAGCTGTGCACATGTGAATTTACGTTTGGTCTCAGAAATGTATGAGAAAGACTGGCCTCCTATTTTAGAACATGGAAGACAATTTATCAGTCTCTCAATAAACTAGAGAATATATATCTGGTTAAACCTATCTAAAATGAGATGCAGCACTAGCAATATGGAGGAGCTCAGCAAGGCTGGCAATAAAAGTAGATATACAGTATCTGACATCAGATTGTTTCAAGCTTAATTTCAGTAAAGTAATAAGGTCAGGAAAAGAAACGCTCAGTGATGCACAGATTGATGCTATTAGATAGAAACTGTGCAATGCATATGGATGCAAACAAACACGTTTTTATCTTGATATAATGGACAAAGCATTTAGAGATATTCAGTATAATCTCTGCAGATTTATAACCATAACCGTTGACCAGGCTTGATAGGTGATCAAGAATAGTACTAAAACCGAGCAATATACACATTTTTAACAGAATCAAACAGGACTATATTACCTTCATTTTCCAAAGTGAATGCTCTCTCTCCACACACACACACCCCACCAGTGGTCAATTTGAGTAACCACTAGTCAGCTAAATTCACATGGGGGTGCTGTTTCAAAACATACAATTTTAGAGGTTAATGAGCATCATATGCCCTAATGTTATACCAGTCTTACTGCACATCTACCAATGATGACAGTGATGCATAAAATAATTGGAGACTAATTTTTTCAGAAGCCATGCATTGAAACCTTTTCTTTTTTTAAAATCATAAGAGAAATGTTCTCTCATAAGTAAATGCACCAACACACACAGTCATCACTTAAAGGAAAAGCCAGCCTTATCGATGTTTTCAGCTTTTCTTCTTAGATATTACATCTGCTAAAATTCTATGTCCCATATTTTTCTTTTGTCTTAATCAAAAATGAACATCAGGATTTTGTTTTTGTT